>NW_010420303.1:13389-59146 GCF_000710305.1 Buceros rhinoceros silvestris
AGTGGGTGTGAAAGGCCTCTGCGGCTCCCTGTCCCGGCAGGGAACGGAAAGCTCTTTTCTGCGCAGCAAGACGGGGCGGTGGGGGCGGGGGGGAACCCCTGTGCAGCCGATTTAATAGCAGGAAAGCTCTCGGCACAAATATTCTCACCCGATTTCAGACGGGACTGACGGCAATAATAGTTCACAGTCCGTAGTCCTCAGGGATCCGGGGGCTGTAGGCCTCAGGTCTCGGGCCTAGGTCAGGCCTGGCCGTCAGCCAGCAGAGCCGCAGGAGGGCTCCTGTCGTAACGCTGCCTGGAAGACAAGAGAGTGATCCGCCCCCTGCCTGCTGCTTTTAAAGGCTCCCGACGTAACGTTCCACCTGAGCCTCTTAACCAATTAAATGCGGAATTATCGTATTTGCATGGAATAATTCTATTTGTCCATTTCCCAAAACAAGGAAGTTTCAGCTCAAACCAGGACACTATTTCTATGCCTGGCATTAGAATGAAGCCCTGGTGAGACTATTACGCATGAACCCCTGCCATCCAGGTCCCAGTACTAAGTCGTATTCCACCAGTTCCTCTGTTCCCTTGTCTTTCACAGCCTGGGGAGAAGGATCCTCTTTGAAGATGAAGGCAAATATGAGAATCTCAGGACAACAGGAGATTTCATGATGTTTTCACGATGTTGAGATGGAATCCTTACAGGTCCTTACAGACCCTTACAGGATTTCCCTGCCACTAAGCCAGAATCTGAAACTTAGCCAAGTTCAGCATTTAACTTAAAACCCAAACCCTGATTTAAAGCTGATCTTAATCCACATCTGGATGACATCTTCTGAATTGACATGCCAAAGAATCCTAGAGCTGGTTTTGCTCTTTTTAAAGGTGATGTGCTCCTGTTTGAAGGGTGAAGAAGAGAGCTTTCATTTTATTATTATAGTAATTTACATTCATATAGTATTTTTTATCCCCAAAATCCTAAAGTGCTTTACAAACCGTACAAAAGGGTCTCTTAATCCACTTCTGAAAGGCAACTCCTAATGCAATGCCATGTAGCAGCTTAGTAGGTGATGTATGCCAGAAGTATTTAATGACCACAATCAGAGAGAACCTTGGTTTTAAGTTTCACCCAAAACACGGTAGCTCCATCAGCACAGTCTCCGAACTCCAGACTGGGCTGCCAGTTCAGTTCTGACTCCAAAGAGAGGCTGCCACTTATTAAATCATGGACACCATTCATGGCAGCACCAACACATTCCTCAGAGCCCTTCTGCTCAGGCATATATTCACTCTAACCTCTGAGATGCACTGGAAAGTGTATGAAAGGGTGGTAAACGGGAGAAGAATAAGAGAGAAAAAATACTTGCCACCCAAACCACACTTTCTTCTTGCCAAAACACAATCTACCCGTCAGATTGACTTCCAGTTATCATTTTGTTTATAAAAACGACATAAAGGAACTTGCTTAAAACATAATACCCCAAAGGCATAAAAGTTAAGCTATTAACACATAACGCTTAATCAAAAGGTTACATTAATTAATGTATGGATCACATAATCTATTTTAAAAATAAGCATGACAGCCCCCCTGGTAATATAAAACATGAACAAAAAGAGATACATTTCAAATGGTACCTGAATTATCCCTCTCCCCAGGAATCCTAGACTCGTTCAACACTGACAATTTACAGAGGCTCTCTATTTTTCAGAGAGTACATCATATGCAAAAATCAATCTCTGAATCAGCCTGAATATTTTGATGACAAATTGTCTAAAAAAGTCTTTTCACATTGTGATAAAACTCAGACTTAGGCCCTTCACTGTTTAAATTACCAACATTCTAAAAATACGCAGAGATTAAAAACAATCCTTGCAATATTTATATGGTTTATATCTATGCAAGTCAGATTACGTAAGAGAAAAAAAGTTAGAACAAGTTTCGTTGTAAGGGCAGATACGGAGACCAGCAAACAAGACCAATACATGTTTCAAAGAACAAGGCTTGCATCTGCTAAAGCTGAAGCCCAGGTTTTTCAAGACTGGCTAGCAAGTTGGAAAGTCTAATTTTTGGTATCTCCAACTAGATGCATCTCTAATTTTCATTAGAGTTCTTGAATTTGGCACTCCAAATTGCTAATGCTATTTGAATATTTTATCTGGAAAGTGAAATTAAAGGAAAGAAAGAAAGAACTATTTTTGTGGATTGTATTTATGTGGAGAAAGTGGAAGGAGCACACAAAACTGAATGTTGCAGTTTTTGAACGCAGCCATTTTCATTTTCCAAGTAGAAGGCCATAAGAATAATACAGGATCTGGGTCCATTTGCATGAAAACAGAAAGTTATGACCACCGCAGAGGAAGAGTCCCAAGCGATAAGCAGGAATAATGCTGGGATGCAAGAGCTAATGAATTTAGTCTCATTTAATTCCCTTCAACTTGATCATATACTTTTTCTGTAAAGTAATTTCAGAAATGCTTAGCTTGGCCCAGAAAAATTGAGAATACTGCACTAAAATCAGAGAAACAATATCAAGTCACTTTTTTCCTTAGTAAACTATGCAAAATCTTATCGTACAATTAAGGTAGACAATCCAATTACTAAAATACGTAAAATTGAAATAATAAACATGTAGTTTGATTAGATGAGGATATAAAAGCTGTGGTAGTAAAGTCGACATTTGAATCAATCAAGTTTATGAAAATTAAACTAGCAGAGCATGCATATATTACTTAAGCATGCAAGTATTACTAAAGTATTCAACATTTATTAGGGAACATAGTGGAAGTTTTGCTTTCATCCAAAATCGTATCACATATAGGCATGATTTCTGGCACCTCTTCGGTGTTAAATGAGTGAGTTTATCTTGCTTAGTGGCAAATGACATTTCAGTAATTCTCATTGTCTGCTATTTCCCATTAAAGAAACTTTCATGACATTATTTTTTGTGCTGCAATGTATGAAAATAATCATAATTTTACCCATGCAAACAATACCCAGCATTTTTTCACTCAGAGTGCAAAAGAAGGTCCATCATGCCGGACTGCCTAACTCACGCTGAACACAGAAAAGTTACTTCTGAGCTAGGAATGCCTGTTTCTCTAAGAGAATGTTTCTAAGTGAAGCTATTCAGGTTTCTGCCCTGAAGCTTTCTCAGTTTCCAGACTTCAGCCTCTATTGGTTGCAAGAGAAAAAGGAAATGCAAAATAAAAATTTTGGGTTAGTCTTTGCATTCCATTTGTAAAAGTGCATTCAGAAAAATACCAGTTTTGAATCCGAATGCACCAAAACAGATGGACCGTGGATAATTTTCCCCCACGTGTTCACATTTCTATCACAAGATTGTTTCCTATACACAAAAGCAAAGGGTCATATATTACGCAAATGGCAGTAAGAAAAGCAGTATCAAGTCTGGGAACCCATCATGTGTAACAACACCTCGAGGGCCACTGTCAATTGCTGAAAGAAAAAAGGTGGCTGCTGCCTAGGGATGCATATCTGCTCTATTTATGGCCCTTCTGCTTCCTTTATTATCCCAAATTGACACATTTTCCTTGCTCCCTTTCTTTTGCTCCAGAGATCCATTCAAAGGTTATTTTCCCAATGAGGAAGCAAGGCTTTAGGCAGATTTGTCATTCTGAGATTAGCAACTGTAAAGCTAATTCATCCCTCTACTTGGAGGGGAGATATCTGCTCATCTGCTGACCACCTTAGTCTTTTTTTCAACCCTTCCCTTTGGCCTTTGGCAACAGACTTGTGTCTCCTGTCTTCGCATCACCCAAGTTAGGCTATCTCTTCTAAACCCTGCCCAGCACCTCCAATTGCTTGAGGGTTTAAAACAGTTAAAAGGGGTGTGGGTGGTTTGGTTTTTGGTTTTGGTTTTTGTTTTGTGTGTGTGGTTTGTTGTTGGGGTTTTTTTGTTAGGTTTTTGTTTGGGTTTTGGGGGTTTTTTGGTTTGTTTTTTTTTTTTTTTTTTTTTTTTTTTTTTTTTTTTTTTTTTTTTTTGTGAGAGCTGCTATTAGCCTTACTCTCCTGTTTCAGTGAGTTTTCTCCCAGCAGGGAAACTGCCTGCTGCAGGGTGCTTTGTTGCTTGCATAAATCTCTAATTAGGTCCCTATCTGATTTAACAAGAAGTCAATCCTGTCCCCAGTCATCTTGAAAGCTTTACAAATCTTTGCTTTTTGAAGATCTCAGTGAGCAAGCAGCCTCCTACCTATCCCACAACTAATTTTGTCTTCTTGCTTTGAAGGCATTTCCTAATACCCTAACCTCCTCGCTCAATAAAATTTCAGCAGTTACCTAGGAAAACATTATAACATACATTTCCCTGCCCAAAGGATGTCTGTCAGATAGTTAGGAATGGTTAGGAATGGTTCCTGACTGAGGATAAGGCCCTTTACTGGCAACAACAAGGTTCACTAAAACAGGTACGACTTCATGACGTTTTGGCAATATCAAGATACTATTTGAATTTCAGAACCTTTGGGGGTTTGTTGGGGTATTTTTAGTTGTTTGGGTTTTTTTAAAGGGTTAATTTACTTTAATGTCACCCAGCAATTCTGGACTTTACAAAAGAGGGCCACCAGTGGAATTTGTTAACATTTTTTCCTCTCAGATGTCACTCCTTGCTTAGCAGATGTAGGATGAAAATGGAAGAACCAGTTGTTCAAAAGTTGGAAATCAAGACCAGTAGAAAACAAGCATTAACTGTGCACTTGAGTTCCCCTCTCTGGGCTTTTAAAAGGAAATTTATATTTCCAGAAACTGAAGAGATTATTTCTGTACATGTAACACAAGTGGGATTAAGAACAAGCAGTTTCCCTGATGATAGGAGAAACTGAAATAGTCATACTCACCTAATCACCCTCCACAACTTGCAGGACCACTTGTTTTGTCCTACAGGGAAGCCCATCTTAACCCAGTGGTCATCTGTGAGGCCCACCTTTCTGTGCAGCTTTCAGTTCAAATGCCAGGGACCTGACAAGACTGATACATCTTTCATGAAGTCATGCAAAGCACATTGTGAGAGGTGCTGAGTGCACTCTACTCATCGCATCAGGTCAGTAGAAAACTAGAAGAAAGTGTAGAAAAGAGTAAGAGAGCAGGAGAGCAGACTACAGAAATTTCATGGTGTGGTTTCCTTGTTGTCACACTCTTTTCTCCACATTTGTCGCTCATTGCTGTGTACGACAGGAGGCAGAGCTATATGGTCAGACCTGATCCGGTACTTTTCTATTCTTACACAAGACTACAGTTCAAAGAGAAGTATTTCACAGGAATCGTTCACTGCAATTGTATGAGCAGACATTCACATAGGAAATAAATCACAGCATTTATTAACAGCCATGATTCCATGAGGTGCAACTTCAAATTTTTAAAGCTTTTTCTCCAAGGAATTCTACAAGCGCTGTGGAGTATGAGCAGCGAGGAAGGAAGATCTGGACACACAGCTGAGAACATAATTCAAGTCAGTAAGAACTTCAGTTCTTGACATCATCAGGAAGACAGACCCAGAGACAACTTCTATTGCAATGAGGTAGCAGAAAGTGGCAAAATCCATCAGAAATGGATCTGTATCTCACATTTAGCTGTCACAGGGCATTAGTACCACAAATCAAAAAGCTAAAACACCCATCCCAAATCCTAAAGGACAAATTTATTGAACACTAATTACTGCATCTTTACAAGACCAGAGACTCTGTTTGATATTGAGTAAAGAAGACAAAGATCCAGAGAAGTTGTCTTGCAGTCTGTAGCGATCCTGACTGTGAAATCCAGTGGCTGGGTGACTGAGCTAGAAAATGTTTATTAAAAGGCATTCCCAAGGATCAGTTTATCACTTTTGCTTGTGAACTGCTGGATGATTAATTACTGTCGCTGTCAGCAAACAGCACTTTTATTTTCCTCACTTGAATTTTTCAGGCTTCAATGTCAAACGCTGGAAAGGAGCTGGAGCTTGCACTCCTGCTGCACTAAAGGGCTGGCCAGGCTTGGACATGCCTCCCAGCATAACTACCTCTGCTCTTCTCCTCCTCTTTGGAAAGCCAGCTGATTCATGTTTCCTCAGCATTGCTCTTCAGGTGTGTTTTCCACACACCAAGACTACAGTTTGTGTAGCAAGATGCCTCTGGCATGGTTAGGCCAGGCAGGATGGGGGAGAGGGGTGCTTTTGGCCAATGTAGTGGCACTGGGGGAAGCTCCAGAATAGGATGTTCCAGCAGTAAAATTATACTTCTGCTGGTGTAATCTGTTTATAGGTGTCTGCAGCATGTCTTTGCCTGTTACAGTGCATGCATGTATGCAATGACTACTTTTCAGGCTGTAGTTTTTACAGATATCACTAATATATATCCTATTCATGACCAAACACTCCTGGAACTTTATTCAGGATCACATCCAGCTTTCTAATGTGCGCATATCGCTAAATATCAAAGCTAGCCACTTCATGCTAAAAGTAACATCACCAGAGCTAAGGAGGAGCATTAGGATATTGATGTGCAAATGAGCTGACTGGCTGAAATCTCAGGTTAACTCTAATTTAAAAGCTACTTGGTAGAGAAATTGTCAGACACAGCAGGTCACTTCTTTGGAGCTTAGTTTTGCATGTCAATACACAGCATGCTCCCTACTTAAACTTACGTAGATGGTAACTGAAGAACAAACATAAGGTAGCCAGGGGCTCTTTTGAGGAGGGTCTTTATGAGAACAGGCATATATTTTTTTTTGGGGGGGGTATAAGGTCTGTGAGTAAAGACTCTGGAAAATTCCCACATATTGAAGATGAAGACTAACAGTGGAATAAAAATGAGATTTGTCACCTGGCACTGTTTTGGAAGTGCATCAAGCGTACTGCAACGGGCTCACCCACGTGTAAGTCATTCTTTTGATCTAAATCAGAAGAAACGAAGTATAAAAGCAGCTCATCAGCACACTAAAGGCTCAGGAATCCTGTGGAAAAAACTGCAGGCACATTCGCACATTACAGCAATACTGATGTCATGTGTGACAGTGATAAGCTATAAAGCTGGGGGTGGAGGGGTACATCCATTTGTGATACCACATACAAAAACTCTGTGGATGAAAGAAAAATAAGCAATCTATTAAAATACATTGGATCTGTTACAAAATTTGCATTCCACATTAAGATAACACCAGAAAACAGTGACATTTCTGCTGCCTGGCTCTTACCTCCTGTTAGGTACACTCTATTATTTTCAAGCAGTAACAAACAAAATTGAACATTTCTCCAAAGGTCACATCTATCACGGTTTTTATTTTCTCATTCGATTCAGCGTATTAGGGTCTTGTTATTTATCCTATTTACCTGTTTGGTGAAATAAATCATTCCTCCTCTGGATAGAAGCCAAATGTTATTTCTCGAGTTGACTGAATATTTCATAACAAATAGCCTATCCAGTAAATTCAGATTTTCCTTCTCTTCATTATTTGTTTATGATCAGCTTGCTATTTGTTATCTCGAATTAGGGATAGTAGTTCAGCCTAGGTCAATGGAAGATTTGGGCTGTCACGTGCAAAATCATTGTAATTCAGCAAGTCATAGCAAATTAAATTATTGCCAGTTGAATTCTAAGTATATTCTTCTGTCTATTAGCAGAAAAGCTTTCAAAGAGGTCGTCACCACTGCATTCAGGGTGGCCTGGTAAAGTTTGCCTTTCACCTTGATTAAGACTATCATGACTCACCCTACAAGGGGAGACACAAATTTCTAGCACACAGCACAGTATCAGACATAAGTTCCCACAGTAAAAAGCATTAACAGTTAAAGCCTCTGCATGCCAGGACAAATCCCTGACTTAGACCCCTAACTATTTTCATTCTGGCTCCTTTTCCAGAGACAGTTTGGCCACCAGCACAGATCTTTCACCTGGTGCCTGTTTTTTTGCTGATTCTGGTTATTATAGCATGAACAGAATCTTAGAAAGGATGGTTTACTCTTTCACTGAAGACTTGGGGACGTTGACAATTGTGAAGTGGTCCCTTTGTGGGGAGAAGGCTACAAGGAGGTTAGAAATGCTACAGGTTTCTAACCTTACCACAGGGTAGAGGAACATGAAGCCATCTCATTGCAGACCACTGTGCTCGGGTATCTGTGGGAAACACCTTGGTAGAGGACGCACAGAGAACCCATCCCAGAGAATGTCTGCCCTCAGGAATTATGCTAACATGTGTTTTTGTACATGATAAAAAACATACTGGAAAGAGTCCAACAAAGGGCCATGAAGATGATGAAGGGACCGTAGCATCTCTCCTGTCAGGAAAGGCTCAGCGAGCTGGGACAATTCATCCTGGAATGGTGACTGAGGGATGATCTTCTAAATGTATACAAACACCTGAAGGGAGGCTGCAAAGAGGATGGAGCTTCTGGGCTCTATGAGTGGTGCCCAGTGACGGGACCAAAGACAATGGGCACAAACCAAAACACAGCAGGTTCTGTCTGAACATTGGGAAACACTTTTTTACTGAACATGGGCACAGGTTGCCTGCCCAGGGAGTGGAGTCTCCATCCTTGGAGATATTAAAAAGCCATCTGGACATGGTCTCTGGCAACTGGCTGTAGGTGGCTCTGATTGAGCAGGGACGGTTGGACCAGATGACCTCCGCAGGTGCCTTCCAACCTCAAACATTCTGGGATTTTGGGATTTCACCTGAAGCCACAGGGATGAGAGATCTCTACTTAGCATAGTGGTGGCTGCAAATTTCATCAACGGGTTGTCCTTGTTTACCTCTTACTCTATGAAAATGTTAGATACACCAGGTTCTGAATTGTAAGCCTGTAATTCCTGACTTCAAGTTATTTAATATTTGGCTACCTTTTATCAACACATTTGTTGATCTTAACCCAACTTTCAAGTCCAAACAGTTTGCCCCTCTGTGCATTTTTGAGAGATCCTGTCATACAGTAATACAATTTAGAAGTTAGCTACACTCTTCATATTCACTATTTCTTGCAAAATCATCTGGTTTAATTATACGATCTGATTTTTATAAAACACTTGACACTTTTTGTAAGAGCAACATTCCAATTTGAATTGTGCCAAAAAAATCGATATGGGAGAAAAAGACCTGTCCTACTGAAATAAATGGTAAGATTTCTAGTGACTCCAGAAGCACTCAGATTTTTTTACCTGCTTAAGGTCGAATCATGTCCAAGTGGCACAACTCAAGTCAAAGACAGAAATAAAGATGGGTGTATGCATCAAAAATATCCACTGCAGGATTTCTCTCTCATATTTAGAAAAGTACAACGCTTCTCAGACTTCTCAGGTCTGCCATTCAGCACAGCTGATCAACGTGACTATTGCTGTGACAATTTTTCCCACAGAGGTAAGGAAGTTCATGGGAAGCAGAACTACTTTCAATATCATATGCTTTTTAGTAAATAGTTCGGCAATGTTCTTTTAGTACAGTACAATTTGTTAGTCTTTATGGCATGTAGTAAATTAATAAGACCTACACACTGATTTTTATTACTTTAGGTAGTAAGATCACAGCCTTCTCAATGTAACTGAGCAACTGTAAATTACCGTTAACAACTACATGAGAAAGAGAGAAGTGGAAAACTCACCTCCACATTGATGATGTTTCCTATTCTTCCTTTGTGGGTTCTGGGAAGGGAAGCTTTCAAATAAAATAAATGAATAAAATAAAGGGGAGACTAATGGGTTGGAAACCCTGTATCTCTACCAGGGCTGCTGAGGACTTTGTAGCCCACCATCAAAGGAATTCCTTGCAACTAGCAGGATTGTCAGCTATTATGTTGTTAAAATACATTTTTCATGAATGCAAATGTATTTTGAAATCTTTTAAAATCCAGGGTCATAAAAACAAGCCCCCATGGAGAACAGTTTTTAAATCAAGTTAATCTATCTTGTTTCCACAGCAGTGACCTGGTTAGGTCCATAAGAGTGAGTGTTGCCACTTCCTTATTTAGGCCACTATCGGTATGCTTCCCAGCGTGAGCATTTACAGTGTGCAGAATATGGTCACAGACCTGACATTTCACTAAGCAGAAGGTACATTTCAGTGTAGATCTCACTTTGGATGACCTAAAGAGGATCCTCACAGAAGTCACATGATTACGCTGCATACAAACCCAATGCCAATAAGAAGAGGACGAGCTCCACACTGCTGAAAGGCTAAGGCTTGCAATCTCACATTGATCTGATGTGGCACAGGTAGTTTGCTTTCCAGTGTTAAAATAACAAACAGAGGTTGTTGCAATGCAAAATCAGCTACACAGTTGGTTTCAAGCAGTCAGTGCCCACACTGTATGTGTTTTATATATGGAGTTTTCTCCAGAACAGCTGCAGTCTGCAGTTCTGTGCACAGAAGGCTCATGAGCAAGTCAGAGTGCCTGAGACAGATGTGGAGCATCATCCTGCTCCGTTTTTTATCCAAAAGAAAACCTCCTTGCATACTCTGGGATTGCTCTACAGTGTGAATCCGGGTATGGTAATTGGGTACCGTCAGAAAAGATGCTGTAAAGCATGTTCCTACTCTGGACTACGTCACTGGTTGAGGGCATAGCCTGAGAGACTGATATTGATCCAGTCACTTTTGAAGGAGAAGTGAGAGGATACTTGATTCCAACTTAGACAAAAAGTCAATTCAGGGGGCAGGAGCAAGGTACAAGATGTGAAAGCAAGAGTGAATGTAGCAACATAAAATCCAACCTCCTTAACGACTTGAAGAGTGATTTGGGAACCACTCTTCAAACTGACTACACAGTGTGTCTAACACCTGTGTGGGTATTAGGGGTTGCGAAGGTACAAGAGAAAAAAGTGCAGTTCAAATGGAGCCGGAGAGCCAAGGCAGGCAAAACGTGCTTGTTAACAGGGAAAAAGAAAGGAAAAGAAAACCATAGCAATGGCTGTGGTGGAATCATATGCTGCCTTTATGGATGAGAATGATGTGTCTCTCTGAATGGTGTTTTGGGTCAGCGAAAGACACACACACTCATGTCTGATGGAAGAAGTGAGGAAAAGACCACATGACAGAGTGACAGGCAAGTGACAGACACTTGACTGTGATCTTGAAGCAACAAGCAAAGGAAAACTGTCAGAGAGGGAGAACTGAGAACCAGGAGCAAGAGAATCAACAGAAAGTTCAGGTTTATACAGACTAAACTGAAGACATTTCTTTGTCCACCTTGGAGGTGACATGAAGTGTCAGGTATGAGCAGATACAGGTTCTTTAGAAGTGGCTGAAGACAGAAAAGAGTTTCAGAAAACTCATAACGATGCTGGATAAGTGGGACAGATGATGTGTGGATCCATGTGTGTTCCTGAGCCCACTGCCACCCCTGCGCGGACTCTGGTGGTTATAGGAGTTGGGTTGGATGGGAAGGAGGCAGCAGCTGTAGAGCTTAGGCACAGCAACAGAGAATGTCCCATCCTGAATCACAACTTCATTTCACTGGGTTCCACTCTTTTCCTGCAGCCAAACTCAGCACCCAGGGCATCAGAAAGGCAAGCCCTGGAGTGCTTTGCAATGCACGCTGAATAGATGTGGACTAAAGTGGTTAGAGAGAAAATAATTTTCTGTCTGCTATTTATATCCTTAAGCACAAGATTTTATAATGGCTTGTTGGATAGCTACGTATTTTACTGAGCCCTTAAAATAATTCCAAGAATTTGACACACTGTTTTCCAAGAAGAGAGCAAAGAATTCCTAAAGGTGTTTTACATGCTGTGAAATTGCAGGTTCTTTCCTTTGTTGTAAATTTACTAGTAATTAATTTCCTCTAGCAATCCCATATTTGAATCTTGGCACTATAAAACCGAGGGGCTGAACACAAGCCTTCAAAGGCAGATGGCTGATGGGCTAATGCAGAGTGCCCTGTAATAACGTAGATTTTATTCTTTGAGGAAGTGTTTGGGTAATGTTCTTATCATGGCCTAAGTGAAAAACTAGCATCTGGCCGATGAAACAAATAAATGAAAACCAAACAGGGATTTACAGGGAAGAGTTTCTAACTATATTTAGCCTGTACATTAAAATGACATGTATTTTCCTCAGTCCAGCCTTCCCCCGTATGTTAACAGGCACAAAGACACTAACCTGTTTATTTTGCAAGCAAAAAGGACACAACATGGAAATAGCGTAAGCAGTGAAAAAACAGATTCATAACGTTTTTCACTGTTACTAGGGTAAGGCAGAACTACATGATTAACTTTCCTGTGGCTAATACCGGTATTCTGTTTTAAAACACAGATAGCTACATTACATGCCCGTCTCCCTAAAGTCTGTGAGTTCATTAGTACAGAAAGAATCTAGTCTATCACTTTTATGACCTTTCTAGCTGCAGCAGATTTGCACCGAAACTCCTCATACTTGTTTCAGCAATACTTTGTGGTTTTTTTCCCTTTTGATATTTTTGTTTCTCCATCAGAAAAAATTGCAGTTTTGCTGCTTTCTTGATTCAGAAGAAAAGCAAACCGTTGGCCAGGGTGGAATCAGCTGAGAAGTAACGCACTTTAAAATGCAAAAGACACTGAAGTACTGTAGCTCTTCTATACTCCAGGGTGAATCTCACCATCTGCTGTGTTTGTGGTTGAGACTGACCTCCCTTTGTATTAGAAGAGTAATTGTGGGGATCAAAAGAAGTTTAAACAGGGACAAATCTAAGTGCCAAATCTGCAGGCTGCACACAATTTCTGCACACAAACCAGCAAGCATCCATGAGGCATTTATTTTTATTCAAAGGCGATGAGTATTTTACAGCCTAGCAAAATCCTCTCCAGTGAACGCTCCAGCTCTGGGATCCTTCTGCACACACAAGCTCCCCAATCCTCTCCCATGCACGCTCTTTATCCAGCCAAGGATAAAAGACACCAATGAGCAGAGAAAAATAACTCTTCTCCAAATTTCCAAGTACGAGCCATTTTTCTAATTCCCACACTCGGGCACTACAGAGGCTCAGCAAACATCCAGACTGCCCATCACCAATTACCTATTAATGTCTCGCAGAGGAAAGGTGCTATTTCCAAATCAGGATCTTGCCCATTCTCACAAAGCAATTTTCTACTGAGAGTTCTAACTAAAAGTAACCCAGTAGCTTTCCTGCAAGTAAATAGCTCCTTAAGGCTGGAAGTAGGGTTTGTGTGCAAAGACCGTCCTATGCAAATCAGAGCTGATGAGCACTTAACTAATCTGTTTACAGACCAGAGCTGCTGGGCAGGCCTCAGCGATTTTCTATCAAAGCAAAGAACCATTCTTTATGGGCATCTGGTTGTCCCTGAATTGGTAGTTTAAGCATATACCCTTGCTTCAAAGAAAGATCAAAGGATTTATTACTTCTAAATGAGTGCATTATTTCCACTGACTACTTTCTTGTTTGCAATGTGTTATTAACAGCACCGTGGCAGGGTTACCTTAAGACTCGAGCTTCTCATAGATTCCTGAATGTGATTTTAGATGTTATATGTAGCCTATAATACGCAGGCTGTTACACAGATGGAGGAGGAAGTAAAATACAGCTAGCAAACAGATTAGAACATCCATTTGTGTAAAATGGATTTAAAAAAACCAACAAAGCAAACCAGCTATATTTTAATACAAGAAAATGGCTATTTTTCATTTTTACTGCAAATGTAAACAATGAGTCTGTTTCAAAACAACAGCCATAGGTCAGAGGACAGAGCCACTTTTGGCTCCTCTTTGTATGAAAAGAAACACATATTGCTCCTGCTCTCAGAAAAAGCTGAGATACCACAGTCACGAAGCAGCACAGCGACCAGCTCAATGAACAAATTCCTACTACCCCATAAATGCCTGCCATCCCCATCCTTTTGGCTTACTGTTTATAGCTCCCTTTACTTATTAAGTCTGGAAGAAACAAGGGAGACACATTCATTATGTGCTTTCTGGCACTATCGGGAGCACATGGAAAGCGAGTAAGACCTAACATCTTATTTGCAGGCACACTGAAGGCCTACAGTCAGCTTAGGCACACCACAGGAAAAGGAATTTTGGGAGGAAGTGCAGAAGCAGACTCCAGATAGCCAGGGCCAAGGCAGACAAAGCTGCCAAAACTGGAGCCACAAGCAGCCCCAGGGAGAGTTGGGAGGAGCTGGTGTGATGTTTACTGCTCAGACAGCAGAGCTGGGTGGTGCAGTGCAGGACAGAACTGCATTCTGCTGGCTATGACTTTAGTGGAGGTATCTAAAGATGTCTGTGGACTCGGTGTCTCTGTCTCTATCATTGTGCTGGAGGAGCAGCTCCCTTATCTGTTTTACAAGAAACCACATTTCCCTGCTAGACCTAGTAGGTGACATAGCACAAGATGCTGCCTACTTCTCCACTATTATTAAACAAAGACACCATTTGCATCCATGTAAGCTAACACAGTTACCTACCCAGGAACAAGCAGAGGAAAAAAGTCATAGCAATAGGAGGTGGGATCCAACAGGATCCAATGGCTTTCTAGTGAGAGTAACATTTTGGCATCAGGTCCTGGGACCTCCTGATCTCCATTTGCTTAGCAGTGTTTTTCTCCCCTTCTGAGAGGGACCATTTTTGAGCATGAACAGCAAATGCAGTTCTAACAGTCCAATGCAGTAAAAAACCCCCTCAGCTGACATACTGTGGGCTCTTGGTGCCATGCACTATATAGGTTCAATCAAGGTAGAGCATGTGTGAAAACCTCGTATGTAGACATAGAGAAGAATCCAAGCATATCTCACATCCGTGTGCCTGAAGGTCTGGCTTCAATCACCAGTGAGTGACTGAAGCTAGTCTTTTTGTGGACTCAGACTGACAGCTGCCTCACAAAATAACACAACACTGAGGTAACGGCTACAACATCCAATGCATTACCCTACTAAATACAGGTCATTGAAACCTTCCAGGCTCTACAAGCCATAGAGTAATATGACTGGAAAGCAAAGTGGCCTATTAGTGCTAGCCACAAACTAGCCAGTTTAGGTACTAGAAAGAGCCCCTCTACACAGCACCGCTGTCCCAGTATTTACCCAGCTTCCCAGGAGAGCCTCTGGGACTAGAGAGCTGCAGGTACGCAAACAAGCCAGCTTACAGCTGGCTCAGGTATGGCTGCAACTAGTGATTACAGCCCAGTTAACACCATTAAATCATTTGGAAGAAAGCACTCAGAACAAAGCAGGCAGCTCAGAGATTGCAAGAAATATTCTTTAAGTTACTTCCCACATCAGTTGCTTCCCTACAGCTGTTGGTGCTGTAAGTTGCCTGCATAAATCCAAGCTAGTTTTGTCGTGCATCTCAGACTGGAAGACAGACACCAGCAACACTTGATTCTGGCCAAATAATGCTTATGTATGACCTCATTTGAAGGCTATTACTTTTGTTTCACTTGTCTGGTTTCTCCTTTGTATTTCAACAAGACAAAGTAAGATTAATTTATTTTCTGAAAATACTATAAAGACTGAAATATTATAAAATATTTGCATCTCTTTCCAGGGTAGTTGCATTTCGGGTACATGCAAACTTACCTTCTTATCAGTTGTATTTCAGTTGGTTTTGTCCAGCACTACAAGTCTTTTTGAAATTAGTGAACTTCATAAGACATGTTAGCACATTTATTATCTCCATATATAGCATCTACTTTACTTTAACAAACAGAACAATGTCATCACTACTGGAGGCTCAGTAAAACTAAATGAAGAAACAGACTGAGTTATCTCTGACTCCAGGTGAAAATACAGACCTCATTCTAGGTCAAGGTTAAAAGGAAGAGTTGGGTGTAAATGCAGAAAGCGCCAGACGGCTTTTAATTGTACAGTAGGTATTGTAAAACATTTAGTACTTTTAGTTATTGTGAGACTAGTACTTTAGAAAGGTCTATCCATGTGTTTTAATTAACTCCAAGTGCTTGTAATCCACGAAGACCGCCAAAACAACAAAAAAAAGTCACTGCCATATGGATGCCTATTTTCATGTCATATGTCTATTGAACACACCAACCAATAAAAATATTCACTTTGTCCACCTAAGAAAACTTTGTAACAGTTGTTATTACTCTTATTGGAAAAAACCTAACATGCAACTGTGCCAGCAGTCAGGATGGAACGAGACAAATCACATACAGAAAGCAACAAATCTCAGAAATACCGGCAGCCTTTAAAAACCATACACCCATTACGCTGCTGCACAGAATGACAAAGATATCCCTGCTACTGAAAACTTGAGTTTATTCTAATTTGTAGATGTTGAACTAAACTCCTCCCACTACTGGAATATATTTTTTCAATTATGCAGTCTTGCAGTAAGAATTCTAAGAACTTGATACTGATGTCCCTGCTCGCTGCAGGGGGGTTGGACTAGATGACCTTTCAAGGTCCCTTCCAAACTAAAGGATTCTACGATTCTATGTCAATAAAAAGGCTTCCCCTCTACAAGCCCCCTAAACTTTACGAGGGTCTTATCAAACCTTAAGTCTAAAATACTGCAGAGAACCTTAGCTCCACATGTTGTGTCAGTGCACCAAGAAAACACAACAGAGGTTTCTAAACTGCTTCGAAGCTTACACAACTTATTAGCCAGCCTTCTAAAGTCAGACAATATTCTCAACTTCTCTTGACAAAAGCTGAATTACATCTATTTTTATATGAAGGAGGAGAAGACAATGGTGATGATGTAAAGAGAAATCAAAAGCAAGTGGTATCACTACTGATCAAGGTAGTGTTTGGTCTTACAAATCAAGCTGATGGACTAAAAGCATAGAAGGACATCCATTATGTAAATACAGTAGCTCTTGTACGATGGTGGCCCTCCTCTGCTTGCTCTAGGGACAGTCTCAGTCTTTCTGTTCCATAAATGATTTAATAAAATCTTCTTGAGGCAAAGGGCCATAAGACTTAAACAGCTGAAAAGGCAGGTAGCTCTCTTCTCAGGCAGGCATGGACAGCAGCTAATCTGGCTCCCTCAGCACGTCTCTTATCCACCGTATGACAAGGCTGGGATGGAAACAGGCAATATCAACTTCAGCAGCTTGTGCTGGCTCCTTCCTCTCACAGCCACCACCCCAACCTCCCATAGTCCTGATGCCAGTCAGCTCCTCCAGAGCTGCATCTTGGCCGCATCTGCAATGGAATCACGTGGGCATTCACCACACATTGTGAAATCTTTGCACTATTGTACTTAATGGCAAAATTCCCATTGATAAAAGCAGAGCCAGAACATCACGTATAATACTTTTACTTGGTCAGAATACCTCCTCTTTCTCCCAAGGCTTGTAAGACACATAAATAAAGTTAAAGCAATATAGTACTCAGCAGTTTTAATAGAAAGTCTCCTCTGGTAAATAACCACCAAAAATAGTTGCTTAAGATGCTTAAGTTGCTTATAGTGAATCATAAATGAGAGGAGGCTGCTTAGGATATTTTTTTTAAACCATCATTATTTTATTGGTTGTCAATGTTTTCCTGTTAGTCAATAAATGCATTTGATATAGGTGAGTTTCCAGAGTAAGCATGATGGGAGGGCTAGTTTAACATTCAAATTAATTGAAAAAGAAGTTACCTCAAGTTTCCCTTTGGGACATTTACAAAATACGCAGTTAATTTGTTGCACCTAATTTGTGTGTATGTACTGGGAGGTAATTAGTGTAGAAATTCAACCAATTTTACAATCTTTCTGTTCAACTCAACAAGTTACTGTTTTTAACACCTGTTTCAGGCAACGACAATAGTTTTAGTACTTGCTTAATTTCCATAGACCAGAAGTAAACCTCAAGCAAAAGATACATTGTGTACATATGCACACGCAGAATAGCCATAGCTAGCATGAATACTACCACCATTTTATGTATCCAGACACATGCTGCAGAATTAGGAAAAAAAAAAGTGTATTCTACCATAAATTGTATTACCAGCTTCAGGTATTGGACATCATTAAAGGTTTCCAGGCACTTTCCATAATAAGATTTATTTAAAAGGTTGTTTCTAACTTTGCCAAACTAACTGCCTGTTCTAAAACTTTACATGCTGGCTGTCTGCCCTGAAGCTGGGTCGTGTGATTTTTTCTTTTGCTTTGTTTTAAATTTCAGCCAAAATTCTCCTCTGAAAAGGAGGCCACAGAACATTATGTTGGTTTGCCAGAACAGCATTCTGGCAGCCTTTCGTCCAACTCGATCCCCCTATTTTTTGGAGTAGGAATTTAAAATTTGATCAGAGGTTGTGAGGGAGGAGAAACGAACCCCAGGAAGCCTAAGCTACGTGCCTTTGGGAGAAACATAAAAATAGCAAGTAAGTTTCCACATATTTAACAGAGACTTTAAGATTTCAGAAGATAAAAGCTTCAAAGAGTGTGCCTCACTGAGCATATTCTCTTCCCTCACGGCTCCCAATATTCACGTGTGCGTATTATGTCTTCAGAAAACAAATGAATGTGCCTCCTGCAAGCCCAGGATTACAGGTAAACCCAGGGTTACCAGCAAACACATTCATGGCAAACACTGCTACAGGCTGAGGTGGACAGTTGAAGGAAGCACATCTCAGCAGTCCTGCTAATGCCAGCCAGACCTCCAAGTCAAAAGCAGACGAGGCAAACTTAACCAGAACTCTCCTGAAAATCCTTTCCTCATCCATTCTAAAATTCCAAATGAACAAGGATCTTACGTGGTAAAAACATCCTTTAATACTTGACCCCAAATTCACCATAAGACTAAATCCATTCTTTGTATTACGAGAGGCAGGAGTCCCACTGGAAAAAATGTTACAGTATGTGATCCTGTTATCACGGTCAAGCCACACACCTGCAGCTACGGTTCCATGGTTCTGCATTTGACAGCACTTCAGTGGTTGACTTTGCAATTTTAATAGGTTTTACTGCACGTAGTTTTGTGTCTAATTTCTGAAAGAATGTAATACTGTAAAAACAGTAGTTTTATCAAAAGAGAAAAACAATTTTTTAAAAGTAAGATTGCTCCTGGTAGTCCTTCACTCATATATAACATTAATGACTCCCAAATCACTGAATAATCTAGAATGTCACTTTTCAAAGAAAACTGAAAGAACAGATAAACGAGTAGTCTTTAACGCCTTTTGCATGATGTTCATCATGGCTTCGCTTCGCGAACGAAGATTTGGGAAGGGTTTTCCCCACGCTTACTGCAACTTGCAAATGTGAGCATACGCTTCGGGCCTGCGCAGTGGATTTTTTAGGTGAGGCGCAGCGTGCGCAGAACTGGCTCCACCCTTTACACCTGAGGTTCATCTGCCAGGGCCTAGCGAGCTTGGACGGTGACAGCGAAGTCCTCAGGTCATAGGTTTGGTTAGAGTATCCTTCTCTTAGATGATGGATGCCTTACAGGGCTAAATGAGCTCCATCTGCCCGGGTTTGGAGTCAGAGTTGTCCTTCTCCTAGGATGGCTGCCCGAAGGCTAGTGAGCCCATCCTGCCCGTGGACACGCTTTGTCTGATGTTACTAACGTGTTAAAATATAATGTTCAAGTTTTCAGAAGATTATTCACAGACTTGAGCAAATTCAAACACACAGTTTTGTTACCCAAATGTGCATATATAAAAGGACCTGTCATACAACCAAAATAGGAATGTAAATGCATCATTGACCATTAAGCCTAGAGCCTGCAAGTAAGACTGAATGTGAGTAATTCCAGCTAAATCAACATGAGTATTTATATTATAAAACAAAGTGTGTATCTGTATTTTGCAAGACCAAGGAGATGGTGAATGGTTAAGGTAATACATATGTAAATACATTACCACCTGCATTTCACAACAAGAGTTCTTCAAATGCTTACTTTTGCAAGATAATCTGTAGAAAACCAAACCTATTACAAAATAAGACCACTTAGTACAAGTTTTTGATTAGTTGTGTGTGTAAAGAATGCATAAAATCAAAAAGCAAATAGTCATATGGCAAGATTTAACAGTATAGATTTTTATTTTTTTTCAAAATAATGGGGTCTGTTTAGATTTAAAATACTTCAGTAACCACCTAAAACAAACGTATGCTTTGTTAGAACTTCTGGTAAGTGCGTTCCTGAGTTCTGACAATATGTGAGAGAATACAAGAAAATATAAAATTAGGTTAGCAAAATACAATAATGGAGCTTTACAAGAGGGACACATATTCTATGTTATTTTAACAAAGTCTATCAGGAAAACATGCTGTAACAGCTCTCCACGTAGAAACACATGCCTGTAAACTTAATCTGTTATCTGAATCCCAGGAAAAATTCACTACTGATCAACTCAAGGCTAGTAGATCCAAGGGAAAAAAAAATTCATCTCAAGCTGTGTTTCTTCATTGAACAAATCTTCCCTTTTTCAACAAAGTAAAGTATTAATTTTAAATTTTAATAGATCACTATGTATCATAAAATCACTATGTAACATTCTCTTACTTTTCAAGATTCACCTAAGTTTGTAGCCATAATGTAAGTTATTTTATATGGAAACAGTTACGTGTTTCATTAAAAAAATATTTGTTTATTGCATCTAGTGAAAAAAAAAAACAACAAACTTTGATGGTTCTTAAAAAAAAAAAAGAAATCACTCTCTGGCTAATTGCTAAACAATCCCTTCCTCTGGCTTTTTCAAGAATTATGAAAACACCCTGGAGTTCGTTGTGATCTAGACAACCAAAGAAGATGAGCTGGTACAGGATCAGGATGCACAGTATTTGATTAAACCCACATACTTCTCGAATGAGCTTTAAGGATAAAAAAACGTGGTTTATTATTGCATCCATTTCTGAAGGACAGCTCACAAGGTTTCCTCCTCACGTAAAAACTGGAACACAGCTGAGAAGTCTTTCATGGCATAGCCTTTTGCACACATCATCCTGTAGATCTGATGTGCCTGGGATCCCAAAGGAACTGGTGTCTTTGTGTTGGTGGCAGAAATCTGGGCCAAGCCAAGATCCTGTGGGGAGTGAGAAGAGGGAGGAAGAGGGCAGAAAGGAAGAATAGAAAGAAGGAGAGAAGTCAGGGGAGAAACAACAAGAACATAAATAGCTATGTCTGTATTACAGATTATTTGGCTTCCATTGTGAAAAGAACTCTACTGCCAACAAATAAAATACTCCAACCTTATAACTTCAGTCTTGGAAGAAGGGAGTCTTGTTTAGTTTTTAACTTTTAAAATAGTAATTCAGTGTTATTTCACAGAAAAGTCTCAAACTCTGCAAGGCAGGTAATCTCCTTCAGGACATGAGGAATTTTAAGATTTAAAATCAGTATGTAACCTGGCAGCAAGACTCAAGACTCTTTTCTCCCGCTTTGTTATGTCATCACCAAAAAATAAAATTTCCCTGGCTATTCACTTAACCATTCATATAGGTTCTAATGGCATCATTTCTTTTTTGGGCAAGAGGACTTTCCTTCTAAGACCAGGCTAAAAACCAAGCAGGAGGGATTTGAATATCAACAAAATCGAAGCCACTTAGCATATATACATTCACTGTAATGGGACAGTTAATAGCAAAATGAGAGGCATAGGCCACTTGGTGAATATGAATTGTGTGCAGCCTAACTGGAAAGATGTACTACAGAATTCCTGAGACTGCTACAACTCAAAGTTTTACGTAATGACTGAAGGTAAACAGGTACAGAGGATAATTCTACTGTATTTTTAAACACTAAATTTGGGGTGGAAAAAAGGAGGGGAGATTGCAAAGAGGATGAATTTGAAACCTGTCCTCTAAGAGTCCTTGGTCAACTAAAGCTATAATCTGAAATAAATTGAGACAGAACTCAAGGGAAGTACCAGGTACTGTGACTAACCACAGTTAGCTAGAAATAGTCAACTGCACGCATGCTGGAGAGAAATTATGAGCTAGGCTGGAGGATGTCTTGAATTCTAAGCTGAATCAGACATGAAATCAACCAAAGAAGGAAAAGTTAACAAGGGCCTAGATATATATAAACAGATCTCTTGTTTAAGTACGACAGTAATGCCTTGCACTCAAGTTGCTTTTAAAAGGTTTTGTTATTAAAATCTATTTTGCAGTCCACATTTGAAGAAAGTTGCAAAAGAACCTCTCAACTGTTACAAGGAAATATCTGGATTTTCTGTCCATCCAGGACTCTGGTGGTTCATAGAATTTGCTGTGGGTGTTGGTTTTTTTTGTTTAAATAACAAATCTTTGATACAGAAGAACTGAGAGACTGTAGTAGTGCTGAGAGCACCTCTGGCTTCTCAGGGATGACTTACAAGACAGGTCTTTACTTTCGGTGTGTCTGGATTTGAATCAGCACAAGGAAATTCAAGATCTTACTCTACTCTCTAAATGTCACTTTGATCTGTAAATCGGCTCTATAAAGGTCACTCTGATACAAATCAGAATTATAGTTACTCTTCCTGTTACCCTCAAATGACTTCAAGATCTAGGAAAATGGGAAAAACATACATATCAGATGTCACAGGATCCAAAATATTCTTCATCTGCATCAGGGCAGATTGTTCCTTCTTGTCCAGCAATTCTGATATAAGATTGATGACCTGACAAATCTAGGAACACTCAACTTTAACCTCAATTACAATAAGATATTTGATGCTTTATATAGCCTCTTCTAAACTATCTTTGTGAAAACTGTTGCCATATCATCCATTTTATTCAACAAAGCTTAAGTCATGTCATAGAATAGTAGAATGGCAAAATCATCTAAATCCAAACTAGTGAAGGTGCTTGGTTTTGGCAGTGGTGATTGTGATCTATTTCTCTCTGACGGGCCATTCACAGAAGTAATCTGCAAGTTCTGAATAGATTGCTAGCACAAATACAATTTCATAAAGCAGGTCTGTTCACTTTAGTAATGAAACTCTGGCTCCAAGATGATTGAAACGTCAGACAACATCTCAATAATTGAATGCGCAAGGACTCCTGACTCCAAACTGCAGGAAGGTTGTCCTGTTTTTTTTTTTTTTAAATTCCATTCTATAAATTAGAGCTTTGAAAGGGAAAAAAAAATACAAAATATAAGTAAAGCTTATCTTCAGCTTCAGGTTGTGAAGTATTTTGCACCTTTTCTTTTGAGGTTGGAGATCCCTAGATTGAAATAGTACAAAACAGCTCTGAAAGAAACTTTTTTGGAAAAGTAAAAATCAGAACATAGTTCACGGCTCTTCACATACCCTTTGGAATGGACAACATCTTTCAGATGTTTCACTGTACCAACTATTCTAAACACTTTTTCTCAGCTTGTAATAGGAAACAGATTCTCTTTCAGAATCTGCTTCCAGTGTTCACTTTGGAAATACCTAGTTCCTTACATTTATTTTGCAGTTGACATAAATGAAGCTGCCATTCAGAATAAAGCTCAAAGGCTGTCATGAAGTGAGTCAAGAATAGTATATATTTATCTAGCTCTTCTCAAGATTCAAAGAAGACATTTAATTACCAACTGTGCTGTGAATGGAAGATAGACCTTCCAGCCTGCAGTGTCTCGGACACAAAGATGGTGAGGGGAAGTAAACCAGACTTTTTAATTGCAAAATCTTTAGGGCAAGTTTCACATTAAGTTAACTAAATTCTATGTTTCAATATCAGATTTCAAGACTAAAGAGCTTTTCAGAGGTGCCTGATGAACTTTTCTGCTGCAAACACTTAAAAGAAGGATCCTCTGGCTTTGTTTGAGAGATCCATTGCTGACAAAACATTTTTAAAAAAAAACTTTGAATTCTACCATATCTGATATGTGAGAAGTAACTTGAAGTTTAGTAACTGTGTTTAGTGACTCTATTACTGAGTCACTCCTAGGTATTTTCATTGCGGCATATTTTCTTCTCAACCTCACAGTTGTACCTACCCATTTCTCCTTTGAATATGGCTTTTCTTTTTTCTAAAGTGGCAAAAGTATGCTCTATTTCCAGAAAAAAGTCCCTAACTCAAAGAATTCACAAACCGTATGACATGCCACAAGCTAGATGAAACGGACAGTAGCAAAAGTCTTTTCACAAACTAAGAAGCAGCATCTGAAAAGAGGTAACCACTGCACCAAGTAATACACTGAATATGATCAGCTGTCTTGGCTACTTATTTATTCAAGTAATCTTTCATCTGTATAGAATAACGTAGCACTGTTCGAGAGGCATGAGAGGAATTTAGTGTCTGTCTTTCTTACTGACTATTCCAGCCTAAGAAAGCACTCTTCAGGACTGGCAGGAGAGGCACAGTCAGAAGAGATAAACAGCAATTACAAACCTCTCTGAGTAACTCTAACCAAAAGCTGGCAGTTTCAACAGGCACAAGCCAGGGTACTATTCCCTCAATGAATGGACGATCTTTCAAAGCAGCTTCCAGAGGAGATGAAGGTCCCTCTTAGAAGCAGATCAAAAGAAGAAAAAAAACAAAACCACCTTTACAAAGAAATTTAAAAGGAAGGGGAGGAAATATGCACCCCCATCACATTTATACAACAAGGTTATTCTGGACAAGAGTTATGAATCATGAAAAAAGAGACTGCAGCAAGAAACAGGGAGCGACAGGCAGAAGATCAGGTTGCTTTTCTCTAAACAACAGCCCTGTCAAACTCCAAACAATAACCTAACACTTTTTATAAATCAGTAATTTAAATAACTCTTTATTGTCCCCTGTGTTCAATGATGTGAACGTGACATAAAAACCACTGCTTTCCAATATTTTACACTCCCTCAAAGAAATGAAAGCTCCTGGTTGCTGGTCCATCAACACAAAATGAAGCAGGCCAACCTTTGAGAGGATTTGAGCCATGCAGCATTAGTGAAATTTTTTGGTGCTATCACCTGTGAAACACTCTGGACCCACTCTGGACAGAACCTGGCTAATTCCACTGAACGTGCATACATACCAATTGACATAAACGGATTGCAAAATGACAGGAACAGTATCAGTATTATCCTGTATTACATACAGGAACTCCAGCACTGTGGAGATTTGCATGGCAATACCCGAGTTTGACCACCAGCTCTGAGAATGTTGTTCTAGTTTTAAATGCATCATTTCCATTGTAAGTGGAAGGGATGAAAACGGGCAGAACGCCTTACCAGCTGGGGGCACTCATAAACTGGTATACCTAAAACCTGTCTTGTATGAGTTCAAATGCCTCCCTCAGGACAGTATACCCACGAAACTGATATTCAGATTGAAATGATTTCCTGCACTTATATGCTTAGAAGAAAGATCTCATCCAGGGCTGGTTTTATAATTTAGCTTAGGCAACCATTGTGCTACTTGCAGAAATAGTTCAAGAGTCAGAGTTCTCTAATTCCTTCCTCCAACTGAGTACCCTCATCAGTGGGATGCAGAGCCCTGACCTCCTTGCCTACTTTCTTCTGGCCTCCAAGAGCTTTGCTTTCCTGACAAAAGAGTGACTCAGGACAGTGCTTTTCCTAGAACAGTCAAGAGCCTGGCAGTAGGTGCTCTCTCCTGGGATAGGATAGCTGTAGGTTACAACTTACTCATGCTGAGAAGAACCTAAAACCCCAGATCTCCCACTTTGTGGACATGTCATTTAGATTATTAAGTTATTACTCATAAGAAGCACTACTTCTGCCACCAACAAAGGCAGTCTGGGAGAGCTCACAGCATGGTGCAGATACCTGAAGAAAATCAGTCTGCAGAGGCGGGGGTTGAAACCTGTCTGCTTTCTGCATTCCAAACGGCATTAGGCAGAAAGACAAGCACATAAGCAATTGGGTTAGCCAGGAAGGGGATGCTAGAGGGCATGTCCAGTAGCTCAGTTTAAGGTATCTGGAAGAGATTGGGCCCAAAAGCTTAGATGCTTATGCCACTATTCACACCTAATAGGTCACCTGGCTTCCCTGAATTGCTCCTTTGAACTTAGGCTCCTAATTTCTAAAGCAGTCAAGCAAGAGGCACCTAAATGGCTTGCTGAATGCTTGCCATACACACAAGTCCATCAGGATTCCTGGATTAAGGCAGAACTCAAAAAGACAGTGCATATAATCTCATTGAGTGGCTCAGCAGTAATACTGGCTAGAAAGAGGCTAGAGACTAAGGAAAAGCCCCCTACACAGCTCATTAATTCAGAGCTACAGTAAAAGGCTGGGTTTCCCTCTGTTCACGCAGACATACTTCCCTGTAATCATAAATTTTCACCGAGAAGAACACTTGCTAGAAGCCCAGAGAGAAGCAGCTGTACATACTTTAACACAAGTGTAACTTTACCTTAGTCATGAGTGTTGTTCCAAAGCCACCTTGATAATTATTAGCAGATGGTACTCCTTCCATCACTCCAGGAACAGGGTTGTATGTGTCACTTGACCAACAGCGACCTGAGCTCATATTTAAGATTTTGGCCAGCACCTTTGGGTCAAGGCCTAATCTGTCAAAGGTCAAGGAAGAGAAGTGTTAATGTCAAAATGCACAAGACATGGGTGACTTGTTTTATATCTTAGGATCCTACTGTCATTTCTCTCCCTTTATTATAAGTAATGAAAAATGACAGCATATTGATATTGGGGGTAGGGATGCTGTATCTAAAATCAAAGAGCATCAATCCACCATTTAATCAGTAGGTTTTCAGAGCTTTTTTCCTTTTGTGCTAAGCAAACCCCTTCAACTACCAGTTTTGAAAGTGCAAGCAAAATAAAGGTCCTCTTGAGAACAGTAATTCTCTTGTATTTCAATTTCTGTAAGGCATTCTCTGTTGCGCTACCTATTAGGTCACATACTTGTTCTTCATATCAAAATTATATTCTCTGAAGCTGAAGAAAGCAAAAAATTCACAAGTAAATGTGGCAGTGTGAAAAAACTTGTGCAATGTGTTTATATGTGAATGCTAGTGCACTTCTGATGTAAGCAAGATAAGGCAAATGATCCTGCTTTAATAATGTTAATTAAAATGCTACACTTCTCAAAAAATTTTACTGTTGTATACATCTGTATGTTCTTTGCTTTGCTATTATTAAATCTTCATTATGTACTCCTGCTTATGAAGCAAGTCTGCCTCTCACTGTGACATATGTTATCTATTTGCAAACATATATTGTAGTTCTGGGTCAGTTGTTGATAAGGTTACTGATCCTGATAAAACAAAGCTTGTCCAAGTAGAAATGTCATTTGTTCTATCACGGAGCTGACGGCATACTCAATGCTGCTCATACTTAAACTGCTGCTCAATGTAGACCCTGGAAGTTCTTCCATATTACAGGAAATTAACCCTCTTATGAAATCACATTTATGTTGATACTAAGTTGCACGTGTAATTTTACACAAATGACATTTACACCAACAATGAGCAGCACCAGTTTATCTGGCCCTGTACAAACATTCAGTTATGCTCATGACAAAAAAGAAAGCAAGGGAATTCTCTCCAGTACAATCTAATACGAGAAAAGGGCATTTAAAATGGGCTATATCACAACCTGCTATAAAGGTTTTTAATAGAAGTCAACACTCTTTACATTAGCTCCTACACTGCAGACTTTTTAGAGATCTCCACAACCGTGGCAATCCTAAGACCACTTCCAAGCTCTGTAGCACTTAAGGTTTTAATTTGCAGATGAGAAAAGCTCATTACCAATGGAATAGTTGCTAAAATTTATGTCTATTTATTCCAGTAGGCATTTTAGATTTGAAAAGCTACATTTAAGTCAGTGGGCCCTACAGCATGTTTCCTGCTCGCATAATGCTACGACTGCTGCAATTCTGCCTTCCTAATGTAAAGCAAGATCACTTTCTGTACCGCAGAAGTAGCTTTTTAGCATTTCTGATGTTCACTCTTATGAATTGCTGCAGCAGCCCCTGGAATTCAATGGAAAGTCCCCTGCTGGCCTGAATGGGATGAAGCTTTATTCTCACCTCTGTTTTTTTCTGACCCTCTGACTCAACTGAATGCTTCCAACTGCCATTTCTTAGGAAAAAAAAAAAAGTATTTTCCAGCACCAATATGTTTTCACGATGTTTGAATTGCACTTTTATATTGCATAGTGCATCAAAGTCTTCCTCAAGAGCCATATGAATAACGCCTTTAATTGTTGTCATCCAAAAAACACTCACTGGGAGCAGACAACGTGAGCTTCCAAATAAACAGTTGATTTTTTGGCCAAAAAAATATCTTTCAGCTTGTTTGTTTCTTTATCATTGTTACATCCAGATCAGTTCTTCTAGCAACGTACTGCTGGCTCGTGCCGTGCCTAGCTGCATGCAAAGGCCCATAATTACAGCTGTGAGTTTACTGCAAGACAGTGAGCTTGTTATTTCAAAATGCACTTAACCCTCCCAAAAAATGCTCTTCTCACAGTGTTCCAACTGCCTCTCTGTGAAAGCATACTTCAAAAGATAAGTCTGTATTATACAGGTATGTAAAATATTGTCTGCACTGGATATGGCATATATTTGCTCTGGGAAAAGAAAAGGGAAGATAGTGTCAGTTTAAATCCCTGCTTCTTCAAAATTCATTTGCTCTTAAACAACACGCAGATTCTCTTCAGGAGACCTGAACCTATTTTTTTTCTCCTTTGCAGCAAGTGTATCATTAATAAGAGCAAGTTAGAAGTGTTTTGCATTTCATCTTTCTGAGGATTCATCCACTGCTGCATATATAACTGACAGTTAAAATTAGACATATATTAAAATCAGTTACTGAAGAAGTCCTCTGTCTTCCACTGTGCCCACAGCTTGTAATGGTCTGAAACCAGCTAGAATATACCGTAATTGTCATTCAGTGAGAGTCTATCCTAGAAAGTCATGCTTCAGTGGAGAAGACTGAGTTTCCATTTGAAATCAACAAATTAATCCAAGACAGGTATCTGAAAGGGCAAGTTTAATAGGAAGCAGCTACTGGGCTCTCAACCATGATAAAATGTTATTGCTGTTTCCCTGTAAATTGGCTGAGAACATATGATACTCTCTGCATAAGAGCTCCACTGCTGTTCAAGAGATATACTGCTCAAGCTATCAAAATGATGACAGTCTGCCAGTCCCCATAACAACTTGCCATTGGACGTGGCCAGAGCTTGTGCATGCGCGTATGAATTTACAATTACCAAAATGCTCTTCTCTGTTATAAGCAGGAAAGAAGCCCCTGTATTAACTGTACTTATAACAAAAAAAACCCAATTGCTTCCCTCACATCAATGCTTCTTTGATAATATTCCTAATGAACTAAACAGCTGAAACTCAGCAACTGACACGTACCAAAAAAAAAAAAAAAAAAAGGATACCTTTGAGCCACTGCTCAAAACCCAGGTTTTGATGAGCTTTGATAAAACCATGCACTGAAATATTCATACACTCCTGTAGGAGTTCAGTCTGGACAAGAGAGAAAAATTTAAATGGCATTTTGCAAAAAAGAATCATCCTGGTCTCATTTTAAGGTGCAACAACTGAAGTAGCTGAACTGTTGAGCACTTCCCATCTCAGGGTGCTTTGGATAAATACCATATGAGGTTGCAAATATTCAAGCAGAACCTTAAGACCCTTCTACCACAGCTAAAAAAGACTTTGCCTTTGGTGTTTTAAACAAGGTAAGTGCCTTCAAGTGTCAGTACTAACCTTCACAAGACTTAGCTATAGCCCCATGCCAAAGACAGCAGAGCCACAGTGTTCTTGGACAAAGTGTTTTTCAAGGCACTCTTTCTAAAACTTACAGTAGGGATGTGCCCAGGGCTAACCATCCCTCAGCTCGCAGCATACGCTCCTCTCTGCACTCTTGACTGCCATTTCTGCTCATGTCTTCCATGTACAGCCCAGGGGTGCTCACAGAAACCAGATCTAGAGACTGAAACTACATTTAGACCCAGCATTAGAGGCCCAGGGTCTTGTTACCATCTTCACACTTACCTAAAAAAGCAAGGAGGCACAAATTCAAACTGTGTAGGAAAGAGCTGTATTTGCAGCTTTTGGCACAAATCTGGGTGCCACTGCAGTCCCTGCTCATACAGATGAGTTTCTCTGCTGTTGAAAGTATAAAAGTAATTTTGCAGTGAGGTTATTGCTATAGTGCCCTTATTGCTCTCCTGGTCCCTTATATCTGAACCATATTGAGCAATCTTAACCTGTCTTGTGTCACCACATAAGCTTTTCCCTGAGACTATGCAGGTGGTTTCTGGAGGGAACACAAACCGCCTGATGGGCAGAAACTTTCTTCTGACCTAAACACACACCAGGTATCAGCAACATTTCATTTCCAAGCTTTATTACGCTATTTATTGTTCCATGTTTCACCGGAATTCAGGGCTCAGTAAAAGAAAGTTACTGACACTGAGATGATCACCGAATAGAAAAAGAAAAATAGTCTCTGGCTGTGCACAGTATCACTTCATGTTTTTATTTCTTATTTGTGAAGTTTACATGTACTCTGTGTGTGGGTTTGAGAAGTAAGTCATGACAGTATTTTCTATTATGTACATGATCCATAAAACCATATAGCAAAATCTCCTCAAGATTCTTCTACCAACAAATCGGACTACCATGCTAGAAAAAAGAAAATACAAATGACAATGTGAATTAATTTCCAGAATTTCTATCACACCTTCTAACTTTTAGTAACACCATTCATAAAGCATCAGGAAATTAATAGAAAAAAATGAAACATAACAAAACAAGCATTTCAGAACTCAGGATGCATATTTTTTAAAACTTCCAGTGAAAACAGACATCTTCATTAGTAAGTGAAGATTACTGAATAATGAGGTTAGAGTAAAATAGAAAAGAAAGTGGAATATAAATGCAGAAATTACATAGCAATATTGCTTATTTTTTCTGGGAGTTTATTACAGAATTTTTGCTCATTAATGTCAGTTTTCCTTCATCCTCACTGTATTCTATTTGCTACTTATGCTGAAGTTAGGAAAAATACCATGTACTTTAAAAATTTTGACAGTAACTCTCCGCTTCAGAAAATGAAAATTTAGGCTGCATGGTTTACAAAAACAATAGTGAATAAGTGGTTTATTAACAGAACTAATTTCACTCTGTTTTGAAGAATTAAGCTCAGAGTACACATAGGTTTCTGGAAAGTACTGTTAACACGTCTAGTTACATCTAGTACAGTCAGCAATATCTGAATAATTAATCATCCAAAGTCCCTAAAACTCAAGATTTAAATGATGTAGCAGATACAAACAACGTATGAGATGAAGATATTTTATATTCTACCTAAAAGTTAAGAATATGTCTAAGGTCCAAGCTTCCTATTACTAATTTTTTAGATTTCCAATGCCCTTTACCATTGTTACGTCAGAGTCAGACTTTCTTCACCACATATGCATCAATCTAATAAAGCAAGTTCAACTTCCTACTCTCTCCGGACTAGGCAGCCACACTATCCTTCCTTCGAGTTTTAGACCTGAAAAGAAATCTAGTAAATTTATTAATATAGCAAAACTTCTAAAAATTAGAATTACAACTGTTAACTCTACATTAGAAATTTGTACACACCAAAACAGGAAAGCTGTTGTTCTAGTTATAAGCAGAATGCAAGGATTCTAAATTACTTAAGGCTTTAAATCTCTGCCTCTGTCTTAAACCTCATACAGTTTTGGACTAAATGAGATTCTGTTCTTTATATAATTCCAACTACAATCATCAGGTTTCTTCTACAGTAAGTAAAGTGCCTCCTTGATTACCATGATTGTAAGGTAGGAAGGTTTGTATATTGGTACCTTCACACTGGATGTTTGCTTACAAATCCTGAACACAAATTCATCCAAAATTTAAACTGGAAAAGGACAAAATGAAAAATGAAAATTCTAAACACCTTCAAGCTACAGTGACTGCAAACATCAATGCATTCTGCACAGGGCTTACATGCCCAGAATATCCATCTTCCAAACCTCTTGATTTTATTTTATCTTCAATTTTAACTCTAATAATTCCTACAAATGTAGATAAAAATATGATGAAACATCCATCAGTTGCATATGCTTTATTAAGTGAACCATGACTTAAAACAAAACCTGATGAAAGGTTTACACTACACTGGATTACAATAGTTGTAAACAATGCTACTGTTTTTATTATGCCTTGATGCAGACATGCTTCAGTATTTTACAGACTCTCAATTTTAAAATGTAAATGGTACAGGATATTGATAAACCAATTAGCACTGATGCAAAGCAAATTCCTCTTTTATCTCAATTACAACATGACAACTTAATAGGTCAAGATAGTCTAACATCTGAGACAAGGGCAATTCAATAAAACAACTGCATCTTGATATAGTAATTAAGAGGAAATGTGAATCCATTACATTGCCTCATGTATGTGCGCATATGAAGATGTTCTTTTTTTATTTATTTAAGCATTTTATGCTCTCTTACTGTTTTTATAGTGTATCAAATCCACATGAACACACAGTCTAAAGCTCAGTTGATAAGTATCTACACAATCTGTAGTTTTAGCAGGCCAATTTTAAGGATGCAACTGTGCAGATAAATAATTCACAAAGAACCCTTAAAAGACACACATTTGCAAGATAATCTCTTCAAACATAGGACTTCTCTGTCTATAAATTTGCCAATGATTTAGATCTGGCTAAAAGAATTTATGAAAGGTTCAACTACTGTGGTACCACTGGTACCTGTGTGTACTTTCTTGGAAAACAAAGGAAAATCTCAGACCACAGTAAAATAAATAGATTACATTTGGAAAGGAAAAAAAAAATTTTTTTTAAATATGGTGTCACTTACACATCTTACAAGTCAGATGTATCACCTACTAGAAAAGAAACAGTACTCTTAGCACTGACAAGAGTGTAGTGGAGCATATTCCAGCTTTCTGACGAGGTAGGAGTTTTGTCAATTAGGACAAACTGCAGTGGTAAAGTCGAACAAAAAGGCAGATGTTCATTTTTATGCTTTGATCTTAATTTGATATACACAGTGTACTGTAAATTTTACTTTACAACAAATTTTGGAACAATTGAACAAAGCAAACAAAACCAACAAAAGCCATGTGGGAGCATAATACTCTCAATATACTGTACATTAGCTTAGAATACAAACAAAAAGTTACCTCTATATTAACTCTGCACATTTATAATGCAAGACAAACATTATGTACATTGCACTACAGCAGAACAAATAAACTCTTAATTTTAGATGCAGAATGCAACAACCTATACAGCCAGTACAAGAGAATATTCCTTGTCTGAAAAGTCCTACTTTAGTTAAATAATCCCTTTAGAATGTTAATGGCTTTATAAAAGAACTTCTAGGAAATGCTTATCTATGCCATCTAACCATGATTCTCTTAGCAAAAGTCAAAAGTAAAATACAAAACTGTTAACACAGAAAAAAAACTTCAATCCAATACAAAAATCAAACAAACCTGATTCCAAGGTTCATAGCCTCAGCAGTTCCAATCATACTGATGGCCAAGAGCATGTTGTTGCAGATCTTTGCAGCCTGAAAATAAGTTAAACTGTCAATTAGCTTCTGTATTTTCATAGACCTGATACGTAGGAATCTTCTTTAACTAGGTCTGGGACAATATGATCAAATATGTTCTGACAGCTCTCTTCTAAAGGTTGCACTAGTAAGCACAGATCTACAATAGCATAAAGTCAATGAAAGCTGCCCTCTGGTTTCTTCAGAGACTAGGAAATACGTTTTTTTCTTAGTACAGTAGCTCAGTTAGCCCTACCTGGCATGTAGGGCCTCTTTGTCCTTCAGAACATTCAGTAAATTTAGAAGAAACAAAATTAAAATCTGTGTCCACTAAGACATATAATCTCAACAAGCCAATGTGAAGAAGCACCAGGTCAGATGTTTTGGTGTTAAGCTATACAATAAGCTGGAGAAGAGTGCCATGAGGTTATTTTAAAAACAGATGGTTGAAGAACAAGTACGAAGATATATTACCATGCATTTAGTTCTGGAATAAAAGAGTAGGTATCAGTAAAGAAAAACAAAGTAACAAAAACAAAAGACTGAGATAACTAGTAATAACCCCTCAGGAAGCATTACCTGTCCGGTTCCAATCTCTCCACAGTAGACCACATTAGAACCCATGCATGTCAGCAACTCTTTGGCAGCATCAAATTCTTGTTCCACTCCACCAACCATGAAAGTAAGGTTTCCAGCTCGAGCAGCTCCAACACCTGAACCAAGACAACATTAATTTCATTATTTAATTTCATTATTTAAAAAACAATTAAGTAGTTTATTTTAACAGTAAGGGTCTGATGATGCAAAATTTTTGTGCTTAGTACTTCACTTAAGATGAACCTCTCAAAGTCTATGTAAAAAAAAGTAAGCCTATAGTACCAGCATTTAAAGGACCAGAAATCTTAATTCTCAAACATCTGACGAACAACATAAAGCCACCTTATCTTTCAGGCATACTGATGGATAAACAATTTGCAACACTTACAGAAAACTGACAACGTCACTCTTTATAGTTTCATACGAAGAAACAATCAACCTTTCCTGCAACTCTGTACGCCCTCCCCCCAAATTTAACTGTATCTGAATTACTAAATAAAATCTCTGTTTTGTCAAACTAATTTTGCATATGACCATTCACAAACTATTGCTCAAAGTTAACTCTGTTTTTATCAGCTTTTCCAAACTTAGGCTAATTTTTATCAGTGCTTCCTGATTTTCACATAATCGAACATCTAGAAGACACAGGCATATAAGGCAAGCCTTCTGAATCTCTGCAGTTTATATTGTTTCTAATCTGAAGCAAAATTCTGATTAATTTGAGAAATTTTGAGTTAGTTTCCTACACATAAACTTAACACACATACAAGGACGTAAAGAACTATGTAAAAAACCATGTAAAGATGATTCACACACACACAAACACACTATTCCCAGTTTTATTCCTATAAGTCTGTCCTGTCTTTACCATAGGTCAAAGCACACACCGTGATTCTTTTATTATACAGTTCCTTAGCACAAAAATGACAAGTCTTTCATGTGATATTTATCACCTCTATGAAATATTCTATTCCTTAAAAGAAGCCTAATTTTAATGGGAGTTACCTATAAATCCTTAATCTCCTCACCCCCAACATTTAATGGGTAGAATTGCTGGGAAAATTTGGCCCAAACTGATGAACGCATCAGCTTCCTCACTATTTTTCACTTCAGCAAGAAGCATAACCACTCTAAGTTTTCTGTCCTATGCATCTGACTTTGGCCTGTTAGAATGCAGAGCTATAGATAACGACCTCCCTTCAGATCAAATGTGCTCAGCTACGTACAGTGTTCTTACAAACAGAATGTCCAAGTGAAACAGTTTGTTATTCCTTCACGAGGTGGACCATTCTGTTTCTATAGTAAGGCAGGCTGCTGTCCAGCTACGGTTCACAGTTGTCACCAACTAGTTATCCGTAATAAACATTAAGAAATATTTGTATCGAAATAGTTTCCAGAGTGAAACTGGAACTGCTTTCACTGAGTTAGATGTTGAGTAGCGACAAATGAAAATGCACTCTTAAAAAACTTTTCAGTTGAAGACAGAGCTTTAAAAAAATCAAACAAACAATACAATCTAACCTCAAATAGCAGAAAAGTTATTCTGTTAGAAATACATTCCGCTTAAACCAGACATTTCTGTTTTCCTTGTTCCTCATTAATAAATGGAATTATGCAATAAAAAACAATAGAAAAGGAAAAAAATAAGTCCACATCTAAGCCATCATGGCAACCAAGTTTGTACACGAAAAGTTCTGATAAAGAGGGCAACCATAGCAGGCTAATCAGAGCTCTTAAAGCCTCAAGCACATGTAAGATCAGCACCACAGCTAAAGAATCAAGTGGTCAGTATTGGATTTTCTTTCTGACACCAAGGACAGTTACACTGCAGCTCCTCACACTGAAGAATTTGAAGAATTTCTGTTTGCTTTCCCATAGAAATTTCAATTGATTCACTGCCTCTGTGGAACTGTTCTGTGGGATTATGTCTACAAAAACCCCCTTCTGTATCTGTCAAGCATTTATTTCCTCCATCCTGCCTTCCAACATGCACGATCCTTTGAAGTCACTGAAGAATTTCAGACAAATTTGACAGATCAAGGTCTCAAAATAGTAAATATCTGCCAATTTCATGAAAACAGGCAACAAAGTAAGGAAAGAGGCATCCACTGATGTAGCTGCTCAGCCTACATTACAACCTAGAATCACAGTATTGCTGAGGTTAGAAGGGACCTCTCAAGATCCCGTGGTTCAACCCCATTGCTGGAGCAAAGTCAGCTGGAGCAGATTGTCCAGGACCACATCCAGTCAGCTTTTGAGTATCTCCAAAGACGGAGACTCCCAGCCTCTCTAGGCAGCCTCTTTCAGTATTTGACTTCCCTCACAGTAAAAAAGTGTTTTCTTGTGTTTCAGGTGAAATTTCATGTGTTTTAATTTGTGCCCATTGCCTCCTGTCCTGCTACTGGGCACTACTGAGGAGTCTAGCTCCTTCTTCATTCTCTCCCATCAGGTTTTTATACACATCAGTAAGATCTTCCCTGTGCCTTCTTTGTGCTAAACAGTCGTGGCTCTCTCAGTGTCTTCTCATATGAAAGATGCTCCAGTCCCTTCATTATCGTCATGGCCATTAGCTGGACTCACTCCAGTAAATCTGTATTTTTCTCATACTGGTGAGTCCAGAACTGGAGCATCCACAAGAATTCAGACCCACAGCTTCAAAAAAAAAAAAAAAAAAAAAATGCCTTCATTTTATTTTGAAACATGACTAACTAAAAGCTCATATGCATGGAGAGAAGCTTGAGAAAAAAAAAATCAGACTCCTGCAGCAACAGCTTTTAGTTCAGATCCTTTTCAGTCTATATACACAACACTGCTTAAGTATTGAAATATCTATAATGGTAAAGATCATCTTGCTCAGGTTGAGAGACATTCTAGTTGCAGACAGTCCTTAATGTAACTTGAATAACTCTTCCCCAGGCAACTCACGGGAACTGGGCTAAGGGCAAAGCCCAGATTTAGAGCTAACACGAACAGGTCATTGTCATGCTGTTGGCCACCAGTTTACTGTGTACATGACCGCAAAGACTGCTACATTAATAAACACAATGATTTTCATTCTATTCCTCTAGCTATTCTTATTCAAACCACATAATAGCCTTTACCACTAATCCTGTGATTTGACCTACAGCAAATTAAGTAGACAATCTAAGTCAAAGCTTACAAACAAAATCCAGTACTATCCATCATAGGTCAATAGCCTTGTATCTAGATTACAGACTGCTAAATAGCTTCAGAGAGTCATTTATTAGAGCAAAATTAATGCTGACAATAGTTTTCAGATGGTTAATCTTCTGACAGCTGCACTCTCTCACTTGTTCAAACACTTAAATTTCAAGTAGAAAAAATAAATTAGTTAAGTAGAAAAAAAGGGCAATTTGTTGTATAATGCAGAAGGCTTGGAAAATTCTCATTTTAAAAACAAAACCACATTTACTTCATGGTAAATTTTATCATCTAGGGTCCTTGCCAACTATCAGCTACTTTATCAGAATTAAACAAGCAACGCAGCAAAACTATAATACTGGCAATTTAAAAAAAAAATTCGCAGGAAGTCTAGGAGTACAAGAACTGTAGCTTCAGCTAAAAATAGAAAAAAAAATATGTAAAGAATAATGCACAGCTTCATTTCACAATTGCAGATTCCATTTCAACAACACAAACCAGTAAAGTGTTACCAGCTCCTAAGACTAAAGGGAGCAACTGAGAAAGCAGAGCAGCTAAAGTAATTTCAAAAGGCTAATGAATATTTTTCATATTTTGATTTTTTTAAAGATCTATTACCACCTCAGATCAAGCTTTATGTACCACTGCTGGTTACAGTCTGAAGTCCTTCAGAATCTATTTGTTCTTTCTAAAGTACAAAAAGCCTCTTCTCATCCTCAGGGAATGGTTTTCTGAGAAACTGTATTTGTGATTAGCATGTGTAAGATTTCCTCTGCTGCAGAGCGAGACTGCTGGAGCCCATGGCTGCAGTCCTACACTCAGCTTCTCTAGGATGATCCCCCCACACTTGTGTGCAGAATCCTTCAAGGAGCTGACACCAGCAGACACCACAGAGTAGCTCAACTCTAAGTCAGTAGGTCATAACACCATTAGAGTTTTTCCCAGAGATGTAAAAACTGACAGGTACAGGTTTGCAGATGAGTATGATAAGAGATTTAGCTAGCAAGGTGGCAAAAAAATGCAAAAAAATGAATCTGGGAAAAAGCTTGTCAAAAAGTTATAGAGTAGCATGGCAGTATGGCAGTTCTGGTTGGAGATGGATTTTCCACTTGGATACTAAAAGGTTTCGGACTAAGATCTGAAAAATTAATTTCTTTTATCAGAAGAGGTACATAAAGAACTGCTCTTCAAAGCACCCTGTCACATCTGGCCAAGTTACTTGTGGGGCAAGGATTAGTTCAATCCATGTGCTTCTCACTTTGATTGCCAATGGATTGCTCAGTGAGCCTGATGCAGAGCGGTTTCTGAGTTCAAAATTTTTGACAAAATGTGAATGGAGGCTTAGGAGCCATCATATGGCAACAGCAAGTGGTCACAGCTGTCCTGGGACATTTCAGATATGACCTCAAGTTTTATCCTCCAGGCTAGGCAGCCTAGTTCAGTAGCCTCCCTGCCCTTCCATATTCACATTTCTGTGCTTATTACAACAGTATTCAGCATGTTGGAAAAAGTCTTGTAATTTGCCCCTGATGTTTCTAGTTTCACAAAAAAACCCAGACCACAAAACGGTCTTACCTCTATAGCTACATCAGTAAAGCAGCTTGGTTTCAATCAGTTTGCTTATTATAAAGAATAAAATTTGCTAGAAAAAAAGATAATGTAAAGATGTTACACAGAAGTATCTGATTTTAGTTTCAGTTTTATTACATTTCCATAAGAAAAGCAGAGTGCAGATGAATTAAAAAGAAGTGAGATTGTAAGGCTACGCATTACAGCACCATCACAGTGGTGATGCTGAGAACAGTTACACTGCTGAAAACACAGAGCACCCAAGCATGTCCCTGTGCCAAAATATTTAAACCACTGTTGTGTTGCACCTGCAGATAAAAAAAATTTGTTGCTGACAAAATTGAGAAGCAAGACTGAAACGATGCGAATATAGCTGCTTTGGAGACTCCAAAGAACAAGCTGCAGATGAGGGCAACAACATCAAGAAGCTTAGGTAGAAAAAAAATCTATTTTGTCATTTTTCTATTTAACATGTAGTCTTCTGAACAATTTGTAACAACTAATTTTGTGATTGAAACTGGGTAAAAAGAATAAGTAAAAAAACCAGTGCTAGAGTTCTAATCTTCTCTTCTGATTTTCAATGTTGCATTCTCAAGAGTAAGAGTTGAGGCTTTGCCTGTTACCCTTTGGGAAGTGCAAGGGAACACTGGTCCTTTATCCTAGTATTTTCGCAAAAATGCAGCGAACTGCATAATTAAGCGACTGCAGTTGCCTCAAACAAGCTGTTTCTTGTTATGTTTGCTCTCTTTCAGACAGGTTGAACTTGAGTGCCTGCATTTGTGTATCTCGTGTATGTGCACATTTATAAGACTAAGCAGTTTTTTTTAAGTTCTTGCCACCTCACATGAAATACTTTTGTCTTCTGCAACTCACAAAAAGTTAAACCAAGATACACAAGGAAAGATTAACTGAAAAGGTTACTATTGTTTTGCTGCATATAGAAATCCAAAACCAATTAAAAGGCACGTATAGGCAAAATCAGCTACAAATCCCCACCAGAAATAAAACCAGAATTATTTAAAATCATACTATAAATTTAAAATAACCACGAGGAGACTAGTCATTTTATAAAATATAAATAGGGTATCAATTTTTTCTACTTGCTTCACAGACAATGTCTGCCATCTTCAATCTATTTCCAGGAAACAGGTAAAGGGAACAGTCTCAGAAACCGTCCCCCTCCCTCCCCCAACACACTACCGCTCAAAGGGCTTGTGTTTCTCCCTATTATAAAAATCAGCATCAAAGTCAGACCTATGAAGCTATTCTGTTGCTGTATAACTAAAACACAGTAAATCACTTAATTTGCTCAAAAGAACTTAAATGTTTTAACCAGTCTGCCATCAGCGGAGATAAAGAAGAGGGCCGATGGGACCAGGCTGCAATGTGAGCCGTCTTTAAAATGCAATTGTTCTAATCATTTTCTACAGATGCAGCCTCACAAGGGGCTGCTGTCACAGGGACCATTTACGACTTGTTATGGTGTCTCTATTGTTTACCAGCGACATTCGCTAAAAAGGCGACAGCTGGGACAGAAAGCTGCTCCTCAACGAACAATATAATCCCGTGAAAGTAATCAACAAATTTAAGGGTGTTAATTAACTTTACACTTTATCATGTTCAATTAGTTGTCCTTTCTCAAAAAGATTGCCGTGCACAATCGGTTTAGAGCGTGCCATGTTTGATTTGTAAGTGATCACTGTTTCTGTTTCAAAGTCCATGTCAGATGTTCTCTTGGGTTTTGGTGACACAGATGAATGGCTCCGCACATGTTAGGGAGTGATCTGGTTTAACATAAACCAGCATAACATAACCCCTTGTTAATGTATCGCTGGCCTTTCCAGAGCGAGAACAGAAACACCCGTACACATGGACACAATATACGTGAATAAAACCTCGGCAGCACCACAGACAATGAGTCAAAGTTTTGTTTTTGCTGAAATGCAGACGCAAATAAACGGGCAATTTTTCATCATTACATCTCAAAGCACGACTTGTCTTTTAGGGGCATGCTTGGGATCATTTCTTCCCAGCAAGATCCCTAGTTCTGCTGCATTATGCTCTATGCACAAGCACCTTCGTGCATTTTCATAACGCACGCTGCTTTTTCTAATGGCAGCTGAGCAAACGCTGGGTAGATGTGCTAAGTTCTTGTGTATATCAAACTCTGTGGTGGCTTTTGAATGCCTGTACTGCATTTATAATGGCAGGGATTCTAGGAGAAAGTTGAATTAATTTATTATTAAAATTTGTCACTTTGTTTAATGCACAGTTCCTGCTTGCTAATGGGACAAGGCAAAGCTCATGATGAAGCGACAATGTACTTGGAAGTGCACCTTAATGAAAGTCATTGCTGTTTCTCTCTTCTGATAAATAGAGCTCTGCATCACTGTACATCATAAACTAGTGATGTTTGAACAGAAATAGAAATGGAGGTTCAAGTCAGTGCTTTGAAGATTTATACAATGAGCACTCAGTATTACTCCAGACAAAAACATGCTTAAGGAAGTAGAAGCATCTCTTTCACAGCATAATCCAATTATACTATCTGTTAGATTACGGCTGTACAAAGAAAAAAGCCTAGTGGATTTTTTATTCTGCAGCAACAGGCAAATTAAATACACATTATCATCATTATTTAAGCAGTTACATTGTCCATAAAAACAAACTGCAAAAAACCTCACCCACAAAACAAAACAAAAATGCATAGAAAGCCCAACGGAAAAGTTGTTAATTCTGAAAGCTAATAATGGACTAGGTTAAATATTTAAGAGGAAATTATAGACTATATCAGAAATAGCTGAAACCACAAAACAAAGCAGTAGAAAACATTAGTTTTCTGCTAGGAAGAAGATCTGCAGGGAGAAGGGAAGCGGTCGATAGATCCTTAAATTGGACGCAATAGCTGTTCTTCTATCCCAAGTTGGCAGCTGCTACGTTTTCAGACCTGGTTCATTATTTACCCATAATGACCATCAAGCTCCAGTCAAAGTCAGATCACAACAACTGTCAGCAGCTCTTTTAATTAGCCTTGTTTGAATTCAGATAAATATCACAATGGCCCAGCTTCTGCTGAAAAAGCAACAGAAGACTGCGAGGAATAAGCTGCTCTGACTTCCTAACAAACAATATAATGAAAAAGTCCAGAGAACAAAAGTCTATTTTTTTTTTAATTGAGTAAGGGATGGTGATGCCCACATTATTATTTTTCTCTCACATGATATTCATATCACGACCTACAATTCCTGTTTACGGGCAAATTTGTGCATCTTAAATGCCAACTCAAAGCGTTACTCCACAATTTAAAAGCTAAACCTTAAAAGATGGTTTACAAGTACTAATTAAACCTCTAAACTCTGTGAAATCATATGTTTTGAAAAACTGAATCAGAATTAAGGAATGCACATATTAACAGGATTATCCTCTCTCCTAATTTATCTCCTTCTGTTTGTTTATCCTCAGGGAACATAATCTTCTGTTGCATCAAGCCACTCTCATTCTCCCTGTGTCAGCATCAGAATAATAATTCCCTCCTCCTCCTCCACCCCCCCCCCGGATCAGTCTGTGTGCATCAGCACTAATGCTCCATGCAGCTATTTTCCTAGCAGTAGCAGAGATGGAAAGAAAGATGCAAGAGAAGTGCACAATATGCTACCTGTTCTGGGCAGCGCAGCGTGAGAGGGAGTAATTGAACAGATTTTGCCTCCTAGCATAATATGAAGGTAGAAGGTGCAGCCAGAGACTGCTTTAATAGTCTTTCTTCAGCACTTCCCATGCTGCCATAGTTGAGTCCCTATTTTGCTAGGTGCTGCCTGAAAACAAAAGACAGTACCGAACTCTCCAGTCCCACATGCCAGTCTGAGAAGTATTGCTGTATGTACAAAAATACACGGGGGCCTCAAGGAGAACATATTTAGGGATTTACATGAATTGTGAGGATACATATGTATAAACAATAGGTACTTACATGTGTTTCAGTAGCAGAGGATATCCCTTTTGGGAACACAAAAATTTATGTAAACATCATCAGGAACTGAAGATAGAAAATAGTGTAGAGGGAAGAATAAGGAACTGATAAAACAAAATAGGCAAAATGGAAATGAGAAGCTTTATGTTTTTAAAGGAAGCCCTTAGTGGAATTGTATAGAGATTAGTACTTGAACTTGACCTTGGATGCCAGAATAAAAATCTTCAATCTGATTTAGGTGTATTATAGGAGCATGCCAAAATATAGAAAAGAATATGCACTCTCAATAAAGCAAGCAAAAATTGCGTAGAAGCTGTTGTTTAAGGCAGTTTAATATGAGGGGAATCCACTAGAAAATTTTTACCAGACAGTATTAAGTAGCAACTGATGCCTCCAAAAGGATTAGGCAAAGAAACTAAGTTGCAAAAGGCAAATACACACCGAAGTTAATTTAACTTTTTCAACAGAAGTACAAGCTGAAAAGCCTGGTTAGATCATTCTGTTTGCAGCATTTACGTTTAGTTCTAGTGATTACGGTGTCAAAGAGAAATATCAAAGCACCTAAAAAGTTTCCAAGTAAAAAGGTTAACAACACTGCAATAAGAAATAAAACACAATTTATTAAAATATTGGCTTATTTTTAATACCCAAAATACTGTCTCAAAAACTTTTAAAACCAGTAGTGCATATCAGTCATCTTTCCTATTCTCTCCCTTTAATCCACCCATAAAAGCCCTAGACAAGGGAAAATGCCCTTAGATGTTCTTGCTGCAGTACCAGATTTAGCTGCTCCTTTACCTACCCCTAGTATTTAAATATATGGTCAAAATCACATTTGGGGCTGCAGAACAACAAAAATTGCAAGTATCTACAGTTGTGCACAGCAAAACTAACTGCATAGAACTTAGCACAGCTCAAACCAAGTATTTAATTTTTCATCTGAACATTAGCAAGAAGACTGGACAGTCAATGGAGAACAGGAGACAGTATATTCCAAACATCCAAGATACCAAAGGTTCAAAGCAGACTTCAGGACAGTCCAAATGTAAAGCACATGGCACTAAGCTACGTGGTTAACCATTGCTAGGTTCTGAGTAAGCACAGCATCATTTCATTCATGGCTTGGCTTCGCGAACGAAGATCTGGGAAGGGCTTTTCCCACGCTCATTGCAAGTGATGAGCGCACCCTTCGGGGCTGTGTGGTGGATTTTTTAGGTGAGGCGCAGCGTGCGCAGAACTGGCTCCACCTTTTACACCTGAGGTTCATCTGCCAGGGCCTAGAGAGCTTGGATGGTGACAGTGAAGTCCTCAGGTCATAGGTTTGGTTAGAGTGTCCTTCTCTTAGATGATGGATGCCTTACAAGGCTAAATGAGCTCCATCTGCCCGGGTTTGGAGTCAGAGTTGTCCTTCTCCTAGGATGGCTGCCCGAAGGCTAGTGAGCCCATCCTGCCCGTGGACACACTTTGTCTGACCCTTCAGTTGAGACCTGTCTGGCTTGGGAGACCCCACCGGAGGCACATGCCACCACCAGAACAGCTCTCAACCTCACAAGGGCACGCAAGCTCCTTCCTCACAGCAAGGGGGTGCCCGTGAAAGAGTCGCTGCTCTACCTCCGGACATCACAGACCCGGGCACGGGGCGGCCAGGGCCTGCCAAGAACGGGAGTCCTGGAGGGTAAAGCACAGCATCAATTACAAAAGAAGTATCAAATACAAGAGAAACAAAGAAAACAACCTGTCATCTTCTTGCCCAGCACTACTATTTGAATTTCTAGTCTTTTAGAGGAAGTCCAAAAATGAAACCTGACCATGAACACAGTTTTTCAACTATGTGGGGCAGTGTTAACCGTCTATGCAACTAAAATTCTACAGACAGGGTCTAGCACAATTCCCATCTTGCCTGAAATGAGGCTTCAAGTCCTAGAAATAAAACTTCATCTCAATCACATAATGCAAAAACAAGAGTAATTTTTGTTTGGCATTAGAAAGTGACAGAGCCACATATTTAACACCTACTGAGGTAATCACAAATCCTCTTCCTTCAGAAGCTTCCACTCTATGTAGAAGATCAGCAAAGACACTGTTATGGGGCTACAGAAGAAAAAGCTCAAAAGGATGAAAATTTACAATGTCCCCTTAGAAAAAAAGAAGGTAAAATCCCAGAAGAGCTATCCTATGTGTTCTAACTAGAAACCACAGACAACACCAAAATGAACAACAACACAAAAATTCCCAAAGTCTAACATTTGTGGGGCATAGCAAAACCCACAAATAGAACTAACAGTCCACCTTGCCATCACAACTTTTGATCTGTTTTGATTGAGCAATATACGTGCAAATTCATGACCAACAAAATCAGATGAGCTCTGTAAATTACGAAAAGCAGTTAGCCACACACCAACATGTTTGCAGATTTTGCTAGTTGGACTTGAATATCTCTTTTTTGAAATAATGAAACTCTCATGCATTCTAGCTAAACTCCACATCAAAATGCAACTATGTTTACAAGCATTGTGGAATAGATAATAGCTGAAACCCTTTTATTAAAACAGAAAAACAAGGATCTTTGACGGAAAAATAAACCAGGATTTAAAAAAATACTATGGCTTACATAATTCTCCAGTATTAGTAAAACCATACCAAGATACTAATCCCCTTTTCCAAAAATAAAATACTTGAAACACTTTAGTCCTTTATGATTTTCTTTACCATGGTACCCTTATACTGACCCCCCAAAGCAACAAAACACTGCAGCATGTTTTTTTGCTGAATAACAAAGACATTAAGCACATTGGTAAAAAAAAAAATTAATAATCACACTGAGGTATACATTTAAGCTGCATTACTCAACAGGTATGGGTTCAAGCACTCTTCTTAACAAAAATTTTCCTTCTTAGAAAGCCAGCTGCAAAAGCCTGAAGTCATGCAGATAAATTTCTGTTGATACATTCATTAGCCCTTCCCTGTTATATAATAAAGTGAAAACATTGTAAACACAGAAAAATAAAGCAAAAGCATTGAACTGGCATGGAACAGCATAGCATACCTATTCCTAAACATTTCTGGGTTATCTAAGAGCTGAAGATGTAGCAATGCCATAGGCCAATCCCAAGCAGTAGATGCATATTTCATTCAAAACATTTAAAAAGTATCTGGTATTAAACAGCAGGCATCCATCAAATTT
>NW_010420303.1:59192-60832 GCF_000710305.1 Buceros rhinoceros silvestris
AGCAGGAATCCATCAAATTTTTACAATAAAATAAAAATGTATAGCCAGAAAAAAGTGTCAGGCAGGAATTTTTAAAAGAAATCCATCTTCAGTATTTTCTGCTGGAAAGTTGCCAGCTGCAAGTTTTAATTTTACCTGTTTTGAGCACAGTCTATTAGTGGTATAGCTTTACCACTGAAATTGGAAAGAAAAGCTTAAAAAGTAGGACTGAAGGCTGCAATGAATATTTTTGAATGAACTTTTGAACCTTGTCCCTTAAGGTGTCATCAGTGGTATGAGACCAAGAATTTTTTCGATAATCTGAACCACCCTCAGAGTGCATTGCTTCAGACATGTCTGTCATTTCTGCAAGCGCTTTGGCATTGAATCTTGTCCCCGGATATAGTAAACAGCACACACAGTCTATCTTTCAGCTTCTCCTTTAAACTACATGCTTATTTTTAAGCACTTCTAACTCTATATCCATAAAGTAACAAAGCATTTTGTGCTGCCAAATTTCAGCATATTCACAGTTAATTCTTAAAGCTTTTATTTGGCACTGGAAAGGAAAAGCGGTATAATAACAGGAGATGACAACTGCTAAAAAAGCAGCCTCAATTGGAAAGATACAGAGCTTCCATTTAAGGGATCCCTTCATTATAAGGCCTTTCCCAGTTCTATTTCCTGTTTAGGGATCCTCTGTGCATAACTATTATTACTCCTCTGAAGAACAGATAGTACATCTCTTTCCGAGAACCAGATTTAGCATTGCCATCCAGCCTAAAATGCAATGTACATTTCAGTGTTCTCAAATGTACGTGACGCCGCTTGTCCAATGTGATTTAACTAAAAGTCATACTTCTTTATGTATGAACTAATTCTAAGTTTGGTATGGAAATATTTTTTAAAAGAGATACTATTTCTATTATTACTTTTATTGTTTCAGGATAAGCAAATATGCAATCATATGGTTTAAATTTACGAATGTTTACATGTTCCAAATGCTGCACTTTCATGAATCAAAAGATATATTCACATTTAACTATCCTGAATGACAACCTATGGAGACCCACTACAAAATAGTTTGTGCACCTCTTTTTTTCCCACTAACTATAACTATTCCAACACTACAACTTAAGCAGTTTTGCACAAAACCAAATTAACCTTTTTACTTTAATGCAAAGGTATCTAAAGTCAACACTTTCCCTGGTCTTCCATTTAAAAAAAAAAAAAAAGAAAAAATGTGCATTTTGCCTATGAACAGAATCAAGAGGGTAACAAAGTTAATTATTTCTCATAATCAGTAATTATGATTAGATAAGAGAGTCTTTGGTAATGAACTCCTCTAATGATGGAGGACCTCCATCCTAAGAAATATAATAGTACATTAACATAACTGTGTATGCAAAGTACATAGAACCGCTGCCACAGTTAACTTGTCATTGAATGATTAAATAGGAATTCATAATTAGAAAAATCCACAGTGTAATTTATTGGCCTTCCCGACAGTTCTGGTTCATTAGAAGTTGATGACCAAACAGTGACCTCTAGCGGCCCACAGTTTTTTCATGTTACCTTGTTTCTCTTGGCAGTTTTCGCTGCTATTCAACCTTAAGCAAAAAAAAAAAAAAAAAAAAGGCAATTTGATTTTTTCCATTATT
>NW_010420303.1:60889-63784 GCF_000710305.1 Buceros rhinoceros silvestris
CTTGGAAGTTTCCCCTCTATTTAAACCTAAAAAAAAAAAAAAAAAAAAAAAAAGGCAATTTGAATTGTTTCCTTTCATAATTCTGTTTTTTTTACTTCTGTTAAAGCATATAGTGCACCAATTGCTTCCGAAAAATGTTCTCCTTTTTGTAATCATTTACATAAAAATATATAACTGTACATATATGTGAACCCCCCCAACTCCTCAGTTTTGAAGTTAATACTGAGGTTAACATGTCTCTCATGATAATTAATATTTATATACTGATTAAACATAATGTTTTCTAGAGAAAAAAAAATATAATAAATATAATACATATATTCCAGTGTCAGTTACAAAGACCTTGAGAAGCTCATACCTGAAGAAAGCCTTTGTACCCTAAAGTGAATTGCCTCTAAGTGTTGCCTTTGCACAACAGTCACTTTCGCACTGAGTCAAACTACTGGCTCAGAGGACAGGGAGAGAGAAAACTCCCCAGTTCTCTGCTTCGGGTAGGAGGAAAAAAGCCCAACATTTCACATTAATTGCTAAACACATGCCTTGCAATACTCTTAACTCAGATTTCACTCTTAAAGAACGCAACTTAAATTCTAGTAAGATTTGCATTTAACTGCTAAACCTTTTAAGCATTAGAGAGTGGAATTTCCCCTCATTCAACATAATTAATCCATTATTAAGCTATCTAGACAGTCTTCTATTTTAAAATTTTCCATTATGATAGATACGCTTTTTCTTGGATTAGGACAGCAAGTAATTGTTTTTTTTTTTTTTTTTTTTTTTTTTTTTTTTTTTTTTTTTTTTTTGATGAACATTTTTAACAGGAAGTAGCACATCTGAAAGTAATATAGAAGCCCCTGAAACACAGTATTAAATAAAAACCCACACTCAATGAACACGAGCAATTCAGATTTCAGTTGTTTTCATTTTGCATCTCGTTCTTTTTCCAACACTAACATTTTATAAATGATGTGCATGTGTTTTTCTTCACTTTTGTCTAACACAGAACTGGCTACAAAACCTATGCCCCTTTATCAGCGAGAAGCTAGGAAACCAACCGCCTAGTCCTGTTTCATACATAAACAGATTTTTCAGAGAGAACTACCCCTTGTCTCCCAATGAGGGAGAAGTCCATTAGCTTTGTATGTCAGAAAGAGCTTTAACAATTGCTATAAACAGAGAAATGGATACCGACAGAATAGAGATCCCTGCCCCGACTTCTGTGTGTGTGTGCGCGCAGATGTGTGCATGCACACACACAGGACTCCGGCTGTTTGTGGCGATGATTTAATATAGTGACTGGATAATGAGCTGTGCTCCCCGCAGCAAGTGAATCACCATTTAATGCTATTATCAACAGTTCATGACCCACCGGCATGAAATGTCAGCCTGATTAATCTGAACACTACTGACCTCAAAAAGCAAAAGCTACCTTACTGTCAGAATTTAATATACAATAAAACCATACGCAGAACATAAATACCTGATCAAACAAAGCCATTAACAGAAAATCTACCGTATTTTGCTCTACTGTTTCTTTTAAACCTGATAAGGCACTTTTTTAAAAAAAAAAAAAACTTTAGTCAGGCTGGAAGCAATCCATTAGGACCTACTATTTTGACATACAGTGAAACATTTCAAAATGGCTGTCCAAATACAAACCCCAGGTTGCTACAAATAAGAAAAAAAATTAGAATATGCGAGTGTAGGACTTGCTACAGTCAATTCATATCAGGAAACGATCAGAAATTGTTCTTGCTTTTCTAAGGTCAATGAGGCAATAAAAATACCGATCTGTAAATAGGAAACAGTTTGAATGATGCTGCATAGTCATAGAAGAAAGCTACTTAGCTTAGTAAGACCGATGCACTTCAAGAAGATTAGGAACTTGTGCCAGTTTATTAATGAGTGTAAGGAGGAAGCCCCCCCCCCCCATTTTATTACAGTTACAGAGAAGACTTTTCCTTTTGTAATTCAGTATCATGATACAACTCCACTCAACACAATTTTCACAAATTTATCTATTCTCCATGGAAAATAAACCATGAAAGCAAGAAAAAAACCATCTTTTACCAGTCACAATGAGGTTAGTATAATTTTGCTATATCTTCTCCACATCTCTCTTTGATTTAACCTGGAGTCTTATAAAAAAATGCAGAACTTCTAAGCCAGCTTTTCAGGATTCCATATATCACAGTGTATAAATAACCCATATGGAAGCTGGTAGGACCACATGGCATTTTTCTGCCAAGTGATACTTACTGACACAAGCATAGTATCTGCTATGGTTTATTGTTAAAACACAATACTGCAAAATAGATGAAAACTGCTGCAGTTACTTTTAAAATGAACACTGCAATGGTTTCACCCCTCATGTTGTGGTGTTGTCACCTGGTACTGAAATGGTTAAGAGATTTTCAGGACAAGGGAATGAAAAAGAATGGAGTGAAAGCCCCAGAAGTGCCAACATATGAATGGAATGACTGTGGGTGAGATGGTAATGATCACTCCAAGTATTGACTTATAACCACTGGCTGCCAAGGAAAGAACACGTCAAACTGATTTGACTAAAACTTGGACAAAACATGAACCCTGATGTCTGAATGCCCAGTTCAGCGCTCTGCTGGAAACGTAAAGAAGGAACAAAGGAATTCCGGACACTTACGCAGGAAAGTAATCCATGCTGCCAGCACAGACATATGTTTAAGCTTTGCTTTTCCATTCAGAAACCAAATGGTCCTTGTACACCAGTTGACTACTAAGTGTTGGCTTGTTTTGCAAAGGCTGTCCTACCTAGCTGCGATACTGCTAGCTGCAGTGTGCCCAAGTGGGTAATAGTATCAGACAGCAATTTAAAACCATTACTGCATCCCCCCTCTGAACTTAGAGAGGGAAAGA
>NW_010420303.1:63856-95579 GCF_000710305.1 Buceros rhinoceros silvestris
AAAGAGTGGTTTGCTATACAGCACAAGAGCCATGGCACCCTCACCCTCGGAAACATCACATCTAGTAATAAGAAGCATTATCACAGAGGCTGTATTTAAGTCTCCAGCAAACACAAACTATACGTGTCTGCTAAGATGCCCCAAATTCTTTCAGTTATCTCTAACTGATGATCACAGTCATGATTCCCTCTTACTTTGTTGCAGATTAGCTCACCTACAAGTCTTGCAGTTAGATTGCATCTTCTGTTCTCACAAGGCTATGTAGCCCTCTTCTGCTATCCAAAGCTGTTTTGCCTCTGTGGTTCCTCACCATTCACTCATTCTAGGAGCCCCCTCAGAGATCTGTTTGCAATAGTAATTTTTGAGTATACCCATTTCACCACTTTTGCCTCTTGGAGGCAAAGAGGAACAAGGAAGTGGGGACTTGTTCTTCCCCGTTCCAAACAGTTTCTTGACACAAAGTCCAGGAATAGAGCAGTCCATTCAGTCTAAGGTAACAACCCTCCACAGTTCTAACTGTGTTGCATAGATGCTACAAGACACATTAAGAGGCAGATTCTGCATACAAACAGGGTGTCATATAACAATTTAACCAGAATTCCTATGTTGGACAGACAGATTCCCAAACCACCTTAGAAATATCTTGAAGGTGGTGGTGGCTTATCGCAACAGTGGCAACATGGAAAACAGCACCAGTGAACTTAGAGAAAAAGGGGACCTGACATTCTTGCCTAAAGGCAGGCAGATGACAACCAAATAAACCAAATACTTCAAAACCCTGTGTGGTTTGGTCCACTTTATTTACCTGTTGTGTTATTTTGTTCGGCTTCTACTCTCGCTCATCATGTAAGAGGGGCAGTAAAATTGCAGATATCAACTCTTAAATTGGAGGTCCATGTAGTCATCAAGGAAGGATATAACTAGGGTTTGCAAGGTGAAGAGGCAAGGATGAAGGACAGAACTGCATTTTGGCTACGAATATAGTTGAAAAGAAGGACCAAAAATGAAGTAGAGAACCCACATGATTCATACACTATAAGAAACAGCCAACTTTGAGGGTGAACAATTTTCTCATCTTGAGCCACATTTATTCTCTAGTTTCAAAATTTTTTATTTAGAAAAATCAGATTACATTAGAAATGCACTGAATCATATCCACTGAAGAGATGTAATCATTGTTAATACTGAAGAAAGAAGCCAGAGAGTAGCTCAAATCCTTCCATTTTCAAGTATTCTCTACAATATTTTGGCATGCATGTAAGTGGCTCAACAGATTTGGACTGTTTTTTCCTTCTCACTCACAAAAAGATAATGAGGAAGCAAGAATTGGGAATAAACAATGTAATTTGGCATGTTTTCTACTTGGTTTATAGCTATCTATAAAATGCTCAAGATCATTCCAAATATTAGCAAAAGAGAAAGCAGTAGCTAGAATAATTTTTTAAAGTCTGCTTTTAAAAGCTCTTAAATAAAAAAAAAAAATTTGCCTTCATAGGGAGATAATATTTCAGTTTCAAATTAACATTTAAGTACACAGGAATGCAGATGAAGAACGAACAGCACTTTCTTGATATAAACACAGAAAATAAGGTTTTTAAGAGGTTATCCTGTAATATGCTTACTCTGGTTTTACAATACGTAATTAGGAAGTGTTCTCCTTTTTTTGCCCCCAAATGTAGTGCAATCAGAGATTTGGGCTTTCATTCGTAAAGAGTGATGAGGAAACCAGGAACAATATGGGAACTACAGCAATCTATTTCAGAATACAGACTTAATTCTAATAAGCACTCTCAAACAGCAGTTTTCCTAATTTTTGTTGTGTCTCTTAAATTAACAGGGGGGATCATGCCACAAAGTGTCACTCTGGTTCCTGCTATATAACAGACTTAGTAACGCACTACAGCTCAATGGGTACTTTAGTAAGGAAAATAGAGAAATATCAGGTCAGTACTTAATACAAACCTCTATGGCTACATATCCAGAGTCTCAGTGGGCTCTCTATATTGAGAAACACAGAATCATTTTGGTTGGAAGAGACCTTTAAGATCATTGAGCCCAACAGTTCACCCTGCAGTGCCAGGGTCCCTAAACCATGCCCCTCAGCACCACCACATCTACACGTCTTTTAAACGCTTCCAGGGATGGGGACTCCAGCACCTCCTTGGACAGCCTGTTCCAACACCTGACAAACACCCTCTGTAAAGAAATTTTTCCTAATACCTAACCTAAACCTTCCCTGCTGCAACTTGAGGCCATTTTGTCACTCATTACATGGGAGAGGAGACTGACATCCACCCCACTACAACCTTCTTCCACGTGATTCTAGAGAGCGGTGAGGGTACCCCAAGTTTCCTTTTCTCCAGATTAAACACCACCAGTTTCCTCAGCCGCTTCTCATAAGGCTTGTTCTCTAGTCCTTTCACCAGATTTGTTGTTCTCCTCTGGACATGCTCCAGTACCTAAATGTCCTTCTTGTAGTGAGGGGCCCAATACAGGACACAGTATTTGAGGTGTGGCCTCATCAGTGCCGAGTACAGGGGGACAATCACTTCCCTACTCCTGCTGATCATACTATTGCTGATACAAGCCAGCATGCTGTTGGCCTTCTTGGCCACCTGGGCACATTGAAGGCTCATATCCAGCTGAATCTTTTTTGATAAACTTCAAAAAAGAGGCTTTGATCAAATTTGCATTTCCCTTTTCCTTGAAAGTAGAGGAAAGAAGAAAGAGAGAAGAGCGTTCTTCATTGAGAAACTTACAAAGCAAATTTAATTCTCTATAAAATAAACAACTGGTCCAGATTAGTATGTGATATTCAAAATGACATAAAAAATTAAATGCCTGAACCACCTACTGAGCAGCTGGCACAAAGTAAAGCATCCACACCAGAAGTTACTAAAATTGGCACAGACTGTATACAGACAGTAATCAGATCTGCCAAACAGAGCCTAACATTACGCTTTTATCAGGGAAGGTAATCACACCTGCTACGGCACTGGAAATACCAGCCTCTTAATCACTTTTGGTTAAACATGCAAGGTGCAGTTTGGCATTTCAACAATTTATTTTGCTCTGTGTAGAGTACAGTTTTTCAGCCTATATTCATTGTCTCTGTGGAACCTCTATATATTTATATCAAGTACTTCTCACTTTCTTTGTGCAAAATACACACACAAAAAAAAAAAAGAAAAAAAGGAAAGGGATCAGAGTCACCTACAGGAAACAAAGATGCAACACTTACTTTTAAAAAGGCTGTTTTCCGTCTTGTGTCAAGGGTGAGCTAGAACTCAACATAGGGAACAGTAAAATGATTATGTAGACATCTCCAAATGTTGCCAAGTCTCCCTTTCTGAGGTCACGGTTCAATGTTTTTATTAGCAATTTGCACTATTGTGCCAGAAGAGACAGGTCAATCAATGGTATTTTTAAAAAATATTATATTTAAATTCATACAAAAAAATTTTAAATGACAGATTCATGTCCTAAAAAGAACATTTCCAAAATCAGATAAAAGTGCACTCAAATGGTTTCTGCTTATTTAGAATATGAATTTACAGTGAATATATACACATCGGACTTAAAATATTTCCTGACCCCAAAACAATATATGCAACAAAAAATTCACGGTGGAAAGGGAGGACAGTTTTGCTGAGTATGTTCTCTGCATGCCTATTTTTTTAATTTGATGGACACAAACCAGGGATTTGCTCAGCCATCATTGCTGTTTGAACAGAAATGCTTTGAGGTTCCCATTCTACAAGCCAAATCTTCCTTGTTTTATGTTGCCACATCATGGGACTCAACATAATTTATAACTTTTTGTTTCCACATTCTTTGATGAAATAGATATAAAAAAAGAATTAAAAGGTCTAATGATATTATTCCACTTCTTTCAAAGTGAAACTTTTTGTCAATTACTTACAGCATGCTAAGCATTTATTACAGACAATGAGAAAAAATATAAGTTAAAATGTCTAAAGCCTATAAACAAATCAAAGTAGTCTTTGATTTCACAATTTGTCTTATTCATTCTCCATTCATATAACGTTATTTTAAAAGAGGAAACCCTTTCTGAATAGTCTCTGAGGTGGTATCAAAATGCTACCGCCAAAAAGAAACCCACCATCCCTCGAAGTTGTGAAGCTTTTCTTGGTCTCATTTTAACAGTCTAATCTACCTCTTCTTGAGGCAAAAGGGAACTCATACAACCAGCAATAGGACAAGATGGATTAAACAGATAAATTACAATAGGACATTACACAGCTGACAAGGTTCCTGACAAGGCCAGAGAGGCACCAGCCTGTTAAATCCAGGATGGAGCAGTTCAGGCAGGGAATTTGAGCCAGCTTACAGAGGAATGACATAGGGACACAGCATGAAATTAGTGTGCTAGAGCAGACTCAAAGACTGGATGCATGGGATGCTTTGTGAGGCTGTTCACACTGCTCCCACCAATACAGAGTCCTCTGTGTACAAGAAGGCCCTTGCTGCTACCAAGTATCCTAAACTCAGTTGCGTACAACACCTTCCTTCATCAAAAAAAAGACTCCAGCCTGACTAAAGCCAGGGCGCCTAAGTCCAGGGAGGCAATCCCAGCCCAGCTGCAGAGATATGAACCATCAGTCTCACAGGGGTCCCCCTGCTACCTTGGAATTACAGAGTGGGTAGGGAAGAGCCTGCAGCCAGGTTGCCCTGACCTGAGAGTGGTAACTGAGCATGGCTACAGTAGAATTACGCATGACTGTTAAAGGTATCCAAGCTTTCAGAAGTGAAGGTAGGGACTAGAAAAAGGTTGTGATAAGTCATAATCATAAGTGACAAGACTAATCAAGTGAGAAAGGCAGAAAACCTGGTGGCAGAATTGACTGGCCAGGTTTACAAAAGCCAACACTACTTGCCAGAAAGAAAGAGAACACAATAAGAAGGAAGGAACTCATGTTTGGCATTGACACAGAATTTTTCAGAAAAAAGGTAGAAGTTAGCACTACTGATTTGACAGAAGTGTATGGATGACCATCCTGTAGGAAAAATCCAGACACTGATGCTTGAAGAACAGCAGAAAATAGGTCTCTCCGCCAGCCTACCCAGAAGAAAGTAAATTAATAAACTCAGTGAAGCAAGAAGATCCTTAAGAAATTAGGATGCCTAGGGATACTACATGCAACAAAAAACTATCCTCTTGGTTTGCTGGGGTTTGAATACATCAAAAAAGGGAGTGTCAAAATCAGTAGCCTGTATGTTAGACAGCAGGCATCTACTTGTTTTGACTTTGTCACTTCGTAAACAGGGAAAAGTAGCATCAATGAGGACAGAAATAATAAGCAAATGAGAGCATGTAACACTCGTTAGTGGTTTTATTACTGTTTTGGAAGTGGAATGACCTGGATTCTAATTTACTGGTGAACAGATATTTTCCCAAGTTTGGGAAAAGGAACAAAGTTTAAATCCAGCAGCTTAACACTTTAGAGTCTGCGGCTCAGGGATTTTAGGACCAAGCAACTTGGAACAGGAGAGGGATACACCTAATTTTTTTACATAAATTCTTGGAGTATGACAGAGGAAGAGATTTCTAGTATTATGCATATTCTTTTCCTACCTATACAGCAACATATCACGCAAGTAAAACAGTTGTAAGACTTGATTGTTACTAACACTTTCCTTTACGCTGTATTTCCATAAACTGCTCTGTTTACCTGAACCTACTAAATACAGAATACAGCAATATTAGTACCCATGGAAGGGGTACAGGGGAAAAAAGCTCTAGTACTTAGTCTTACAAAAGTATTAAGTGCATAAAAATGCATTCTGTCACTGAGTGGGCATGTTTGGTTAGATGCAGTAACACCGGTATTGAAACTAGGCATGTAGAAACTAACACCAACTGATAGATTTCCAAACAAAACGCTGGAGAACAGGTTAGTCCTGTCCTTGTTAAAGGATGGAAAAACCTTTCAGAAGGATCACTCTCAGCAGTAAAGCAGCAGCTATTTAACTGAAGCAGGTTTCTGAAGCTTCTTAACAGCTCTCACTGGTGACTTGTTACATCTTACCATTGGTCCCTGCAGGTCCCGTACCCTGACAGGCAGAATGAAAAGATTCTCTAACAGGGCCACTGGCTGTCAGAAGCCACCAGCTGGCCTGCCAGGGCTTTGCAATTGCAGAGGCCAGCTGACAGTCTGGGTGTTGCTGACCATGCTGAGAAACGTGCCACCCAGCTGCTGTGTGGTCATGTCCATCTGGAGATCTCCAGCCAGACAAATCTCTGGGCCTGTCAGATCTCTTCAGCAAGCCTTGTTATGCAAATTCAATTACTGAAGTGTGCCCTATTACTGCTGGCTAACTGCTCCTAGAACCAATCTCACACTGACAGTCAGCTCACATTTTTACCCAGCAAAAGTACCTCATTTATTCTTGCTCAACTACTCTCTTGTATCATTAAGGCAGAACAGACAGAGTCCATAGTACTGTAACCTCTCTGCAGTGGGTTACTATTCCTTGCAAAGAGCTTAGAGAGAAACTAATTTAAAAACATACAGCATCTAATCAAACATGAGTTAAAGCTACTTATACATAATTTACCACCAGAAACAGGAATTATAAAACTTTGACAGAATTCTAGCTCATGTGATGAGTACTTTAAAAAGCAGACAAATAAACATGGAACAATTTCTTTTACACAAGGGTACAGGTAATGAAAAGCAAGATTTCTCATTTTATCTGGCACGCTAGTGTTTAGATTTGTTCAGCTAGCAAGACTGCTGCAGCAATGACCACTCACTTCCTTCACATATTTATTTATGGAATCTAATTTAGATGCAGTCTGAGATATTAGTATTTTTCTGTGATGCAGAGATATAAAAATATTTTACTTAGAGAATTCATCATGTAAATGCAATGATGTATAATAGAAAAGTTTGGTGAAGATTTAGAAAAATAGAGTTAAACATCACATTGTTGACTGGCTCAGCATATAAATAGAAGTTTCTGCTCAAAACATCATTGTGAAATTGCATGCCTTCATTTTGAGAAGTTACTCAAAAGCTGACATAGGAAATGTTAGCAAATAAAACCCCGTTAGCTAGAGCAAACTCCTGTAGGTATCTGTACGTAGCATATACATAAAATCTAAAGTATTTGTATTTTTCAAACTACCACCAAGGAAAAGAGATACTGTTAACGAACAAGGTATTGGAGAAGTTTTCTAAAACAAAGAATGCAACTATACTGAGCATAAGGCTATAGCATGGCTACTTAGCTAGATCAATATGCAGTGTGTTTTGAAACCAATTCAGGTCTCAGGGCAGCTGATACCAAGTGAGGCCAAGTCTCTTTAACCTAGTTCGCTTTCCCTTCACAGGAATGAAGTTGCCTTTCTAAGTGTTGATTCATCTTTTGAACTCCTTTCAACAGTGAGTTTTGGTAAGGAAAAAAGGATTGGAGGGATATTTACTTCAAAAACTTACCATTTATCCTCAAAAGGTTTTGTCTTAAAAAATCACTGCTAAACACATTTCTAAAAAATCAGTGTTGGAAGACTGTGGGGAAAACTATTAAGATGCAATTGTAAGACTATAAGTTAATTAATGCCTAGGAACCCGAGCTGTTGCGAAGGAAGACAGGAGTCAACTTTCGGGAGAAACTGGAAAAATGGCACAGTACACCATGCTGGCAGAACACATGGCATCAGCAAGGAGATGGGAAGAGATATTAGAGAGAGAGTGTTAAGTTTTGAAAGTGGGATATACGCGATGCAGACAGAGATCAGAAACCAGGAAAAGAATTCCAGGAACACTTTTGCAGCAGACTGAAAGAAATGAGGACTTCAGGTGAAAGATAATAGCAGGGAGACAAAGATCATAAAGTACCAAGGAGAAGTTAAAATATGCAGTCTGCCAACTCTGTGATAACTGCATCATGGACCATGGTCAGACCAATGACCATGGGAAGATTCTCAAATAAATCTAAGTGAAAGTTCTGCAATATTTAGAACACACCAAGTATCTTGGAAAAAGAGAAACAAAAGTCAAATATGATAGTGGGACTGAAGTGTGAAAAGGAAAAGCACTAGCGACGAGGAGGGACCCGACAGCAAAACCCTTCTAAGACTGTAAAATGGTGAGAGGGAGATGGAAAGGTGTTTTTGCAAAACAGAGCATATGATAAAGAAAATAAGATATACATGCAAGTACACCAGAAGATGAATGTTTGAATTCAGAACAAACTGTTACAGATAGAAAAGGTGTTTATTTTTCAATTTTTATAAAGGTATCTAAATTCAGTCAAGTAAGGTAACTCAAGCAAAAACTGCACAGCACTGAAGGATCCTAACAAATGGCTTAAACATCCCTGAAGGAGTCACATAGATTACCACTTCCAAAGAAAATTAATTTTGTTGAATTGGGCAGGGATAGATGGGAAAAGGAGTGAAAGAAAAATATAATGGAAATGCACACTATTGGCACATCTGGTTTTGATTTAGTAGCATTGCTTTTGAAGGAGCTTTAAGAGCCTCATTCCTAGTGAAGCCAAAGATATTCTTGTGAAAATCAACTGAGAGATGTGCCTGGAACTCACATTTCTCTCCCCATCCTCTCCTTTTTAAAGAGGTGGTATGAAAAAGCATCTCCTAATAAAAAACAAAACAAAAAAAAAAAAAGGAGACTGGGAAAGTCTGAGCAAATACCACATCTAAAATGAGTTTCAATTTACTTTCTATCCACAAAAAACACAATATCCCTATTCAGGCATAAATCAGCACTCTGGGAAAGTTCTGTTTCATTGAAGTAATCCTGAATAACACCTTCCAGACAGAACAGTATGGACAGCTCTGATGACACCACCCTCAGGCTACTGGTGTCTGACAAAACCAAGTCAAATTTGCTACAAAATTTCTGTAACAATAATGCAAATATTGTTGCCAGACTCAGGGTATTCTTCTCTATTTATGTGACATTAACATTTATCATATTACAAATCAAGATACAACTATATAAATGGAGGTTAAAGAAGCAATACTGACCCATGTTCCACTGGCAAAAAACACATGGATAGATAATCCAAAGATAGGTATTCCAGCAGAATGGAGAAAATCTAATGTCAACTAACAAGATGACAGGATTACACCACTTCGTATTTTCCAGTACTGATCCACCCTAACTACCTCAACCAGTAATTTCTCCTTCCGTATTCCTTAGTCACAGAACTGAAAGCTAATCACCTAATACTTCAGTTCCTTGCTAAGAAAAAGAGCATACCTATTTCCCACCAAGAGAACCAATGCAAGTAGACATTGCAGAAGTAACTCCATTTGCTGAATCTTTTATCCCAATCTCTTGTTCCCTACCAGAAGTAAGAAGTGCACTGCACGGGTATTTCTATAAAAGCACCGTGGTTTTCCTTCAAAAATGCCAAAGAAATCAGAAAGTCTGTTCACGCAGTTCTCATGGCAAGTTTTGTTCTTGCATTATAGAGGATTCTGCAGTGATGTTCATACGAAACATCAGCTTTAAAGCTCATATGGTTCAAGGTTCTCATTAAAACTGGTTGAACAGCTTAGCCTCACCCATACACACATTCAAAAATTTCAGAGTCAAGAAGAGTTCAGGGTTCTTTTTTTTTAATCTGAAAGGCTGAAATCCTACATGAGAATAACATGAAATTTATTTATTCTTAACCTCTGTCATTTCCTAGGTGCCCAGTGCAGTGAAGTATGAAAATTTATATGCCTCCTAGATTTGTGTTTAATCATGTCTAATGACACTGTGGGTGTACTTGGTAAATGTATATACTGATTTAATTCTTTAATTTAATCCTAAACAAGCTTCTGCCCCAATTGTTAATTTATGTTAGTGCATTCATTGCATAGATTAATACCACATTGCTTTAGAAAAAAATGGAGTGCTAGTTTTTAACTTGTTGCCTTCGAATTTTGTTTAAAGCCCCTTTATGATTCATACTTTGAGCAAAGCCAAACACAGATGGGCTCTTTATTCAATCTACACTGTGCCAGCATATAGTTCCACCACTACCTACTTTTGCAGATCTCATTTTAAAAAGGAAACTGTTATTATTTTCATCCTTTTCCTTCCAAATTCTATTTCAACAGTCTGAAGTCTCCCCATTTTAGCTGCACCCTTGTGAAAGCAGCACAACCCGAATATGTTAGCCATAAAGCTGTGTGGCACATCACTCATTTCTATACTGGATTTACAGGTTTTTGGGGTTTCTTTCAGACTCGCTTCTCATATACTCTACATTTATTTGTTTTGTATGCTCATCCATATTAAACAGAAGCTTTCACTAATTAGCATATATGGATATACAGTGAGTGACTTAAAAAAAAAGTGCATTCAGCTAATTCAAAATCAGGCAGCAATGAGGAGTTAATCAAGTGGTTTTTCCTTAGTAAGTACCACTTTATATTTATCAACACTGTATTTGACCCCATGATGTCTGATCATGTATCTTAATTTGTTGCCTTACAATTTAATTGAATGTACTTTTATCAACATATCCCCCCAAAAGCCAGTGTATCTTTGTCTTTTCTACTCTCAAGTGACAAAATAATTTTGAAGGGCTGTAAAAGATATCTTTTCTTTTTTTCCAGGTGACAGTTCACAATGTGGAGATGAAATTGTTGGGGGTGTGAGGGAACTCTACCACCCATAATATTTCTAGATTCACAGAGTGGCAGCAGGTAGTGAAAGGTGCAGAACAGAAAGGAAAAATAAGATAGCTATAGTTTTTCTGTTCTGAAAGCAGAGATAGATCTCAAATTAGAGAAGTAAATCTCTCACCAGATCAGGATCAGTTCATGTAGGGCCACTGCCACTGACAGGACACTGTAAAGGGTTAAAAAAAGCCTTTATGTCTAGCAAGAGCTTCCATTCACCTGAGGTGCCAGTAGAAGTTTGGTCCTCTCCTTTTGTAACGATTCACTTTGGCTACCCAGCCTGTATCCAGTTGTACCCAGTTGTATCCAGTCACTTACATGGCAGCCAGGGTTTTTCCTGGGCTCACTGGAATACTGTTGAGACATAAGATGTCCTTTGCACCAAAGGAGGCTTCTGCATGGTGCTAGGATCCTTTCAACAGCAGCTGTTGGGTAATTGCTCTCCCACATTCTCAGCCACCATGCTTTTTCTCAGAGCCTGTTCTCATAAAGGAATTAAGAGTAGACCCAATGTACACACAAATATTAAGAACAGCCATCAAATTGGCCCAGAAGAAGGAATATAAGTGTGCGCCTGAATGCAATTATTTCAGCACTTAATTTGGTGCAAAAACCTAGGTCATCAGCTTCACAAAATTTTATCTTGTTCTATCAAAATACAAGCCAAAGGAAGAAGATAACGAAGTAGGAACATGTACGTTCCTTGCCCCAGCTCATTATGAGCAGAGTGCTGAACGTTTTCTGTGAAAAACATTCCTTTATGTATGTGAGATTAATAATGGAATCTGTAAGGTCATTCTTCAGCAATTTTCAAATTCTCTGAAAACTGAAGTGGTCAAGTTTGAAATATAATCAAGGCAGAAACAGAAGGATGTCTGTGACAAGTGTTCACCTTGTAAAGACACTATGACAAGTAATTTATTCCAAAACAGATGGGAGCTGCTATTTCCATATAGCAAGCTTCCATCCAACTTGCACTAAACCCCACAAATATAGTTAATCTGCAAGATTTTAAAACATGAGATCCATGCAAAAGAATAAACGCTTCCCAACATTTCACAGAACTTGCCAAAAGATTAACTGTATACTTGAGAATTTGGAGAGAAAAAAAATAATTGGGGACATAGAGAAGGACATGCCTAACAGAGGGACCTGTAAAGAGGTGGCAGTGGACAAAAATTATTTGGACAGTGCAATTAAGAAAATGAATTTTACAATGACTCCCTCCAGAAGATATATAAATCTTCAATATGCAAAAGAATCAGGAGTTGCTTCCTCCTTTATCATTAGGTAAACATCCAGTGAAAGATTTTTCTTTCACCGTATTTTACTCCATAAAATTTGATATTTACATTTACCTTCCATTTCACCTACGTAAAAAGAACATTTAAAAAAATCACAGGTATATCTCTGTACATTGTTCTCCAGATACAGACTGTATTACAAAAATGAATACTTAATAAAAATGTGCTCTACTGATGCAGATCTGCCTGATGAAATTCTGAACTTGACTTATTTTTGTCCCAAACTTTTATTTATTTAATTTTGACATGACAGCAGTGCACCACTACTGCAGCTTTATTACTTTGCAAAAGCAAGTCTGGGCAAGAAATACACAAGTTTCCTCTGTACACAGACTTTTCATTCAGCTCTACCCTTTGATTTTACATTTAAGTATTATTAAGATTGGGTAATAAAAATTCCACAATAATACTGAATTATTTTCCAGTTTTTAACCATGCTCTGAGCATGTCTACAACACCATCTACCCTTCCTGTCAGAAAAAACAAGCCAACTACAAAACAAGCCAACTACAAAACAAGCTAACTCAAAACGTACAATGTAATTCTGACATGTAAGTACAGCTTCAGACATTACTGATAATGCAATCAGCTCAAAATGCATTTAGTTTCCTTCTGAAAAGAATTACCCTGAGAAAATTGTAATTCTGATCAAGATATAAACCACAGAAGAACAGACATGCAGGGACATGGAAGTATTCTTGGGAGCAACAAGTGTGATTATTACCTCGATGAAAAAAGGACAAATGCTATGTCATCTATGTATTGTGAGGCTGATGCTAATTCCAAATACATATTTTCAATTTCAAGCATGTTCTCTGGAACAATAATGCTTCAAATAGAGTCTCAGGTCTCCTGTGAAAAACTGTTTATGCTGAACAATCTAAGAAATTTGGATTTAGCATTTATTTTTGTTATTTGAGCAAAACCTACAAGTCACACTTTCCTCTGTAAGGTATTTGACCAAAGAGGCTGTTACCTGAGATTTGTACTCCAACCTTCTAATGGACAGCGTTAAGTAGGAAGATTTAAGTGAAGCCACTATTGGTATACTTCCCAGTCCTGACAAGCCATATCTTCTTTACAGCAAAGGAAACTCTTAATTTCCCACTGCTCCCAGCATCTGCCTATGAACTTTCATGAACTGTAGGAAAGAAGTTATGAGTCACAAAACCTATGAGTGAGGAGACAAACACGGAAAAAAAATCTGCAATGTAAATCAGGAATAAAAGATGTTGGCAAACTACAGAGATGGCTTGAAGCAGATTTAGAAACCAGAGACTGGGAGGAGGAAAATGCAGAGTCACAGAGACCCAGGAGACCCAAGCCACAAATAGCAGACCCAAGGAGACCAAGGAGAGAGATTTACACAACAGGAAGATTTTCTTACATGGGAGAAGGACTTTCCCTTAAAACACTTCACCAGAGGAAGTTAAGATGGACACCTGGTCAAGGTAAGGAAGACTGGGCCAACAGAGGACTATCATTAAAGAGGTCAAGAGACACATACAATTTAACCATCAAAGCGATAGTCATACCACAGATAAGATAACACAGTAAGAAAAAAAAAAAGACGGTGGATCAGAGAAGTTAATCTCATGGAATGATAGGCAGGAACATTTTAGTCACAATTTTCAATCTTTCTAGATAAAGAAAACTTCCTTCTGGCCCCTTAAATGACTTCTTTGCAATTTGCTTTGTCCCACATTACAGGTAGTTTTTCTACAGTGGCTACCTCCACTCTGCTGTGGGGCTCAACCTACCACATCAGTTTCCAAGCAAAATGAAATCCTACAACAGGCTCATCTTAGCTTCAAAGGAGGAAGCACTGCATTAAATCTCTTGCTGCCTACTACACTCCCTTTTAAGGTTCATCCGAATGCACAGACTGCAGGTCTCAGGTCTGTGACAGCAGTACCACACAATGAACCATGAGCCAGGCTTCTGCAACTCTCCCCAAACCTCTAGTGTAACAGGCCCACCATAACAGTGGTCTGATACTGCCCCTTTCACTAGAGCAGCCATATCCTCCCCTTTGTCCTGTCACTCTGTTGTCCTGTTTATGTTGATCAAGCCTCTGCTCTAGCTCTATTAGCTGAGGGATCTACTTAAAAGAATATCTACTCTGGCCAGTCCCCCCAAAGTCACACTGGATACTCTCATAATTGCATCAAGTGCGAGGATAATAATCATTAGAATAAACACCCTCTTGCACTCCTAGCAAGGACAGAGATGCAAATGAAAACGACCCTTTCATAAATTACTTACTTCTCTTTGTTCTCGAGAGCAACATTTCCAATCTTCCCTCACACCGAATCACTTCCTCTCACGTTTAATGAGTCAAAGTTGATAGTGCTGGTCTTGGTGATAAGGTAGAGCCACTGCCAAAAAAATGAAACTCACAGGAGCATTTCTATAAACACCTCCCCAGCCACTAGAGAAGGGAGTAGATGAACTTTGGTAAAGTCACCTTAGCTCTTACAGTAAAATTGTATGAGTTACATAAAGAAGGGTGTTTGTGCTCTAGGTATTCTGGAAATGCTGCTAAACCTCAGATACCAGAATTGGAGGCTATGTTAGGAGGAATTAATTGAAAAATTCCTTAAGATCCATCATCCCAGTGAGTCACAAGATTCACTCAAGCAGTACTTCTCCAGTAAGAGTTTCCAATCCCTAAAGCAAAGTTTTCTTTACTGGAAACTCCTACAGTAATCTCCATGTCTATGTATAGCACTGACTATATTAAGCTGAAGAGACATATAGGCTCCTTCCTACATATCTTCTGGGGATATTATTTCCCAGGAGAACATGCTGTACTGATGTCATCAAACCAGACAGACATCAACTCTTTTCATCACAAGGTATGAAAAGCCATCTCTATGGTCTATACTTTAACTCCAGAGTTGGAGAGGGTCCACAAGTTTAATCCTTATCTCCTGCTACTCTTTGGCCTTTTCAGTGAATAATAAAGCACTAACCATTTATATAAGACGTTAAATGTCATTCTCTAAAGCTTTCACCCAAATAGTATTTACAATCTGAAGGGAAGCCAATGAAACAGCATAGGCTGAAGCACCAAGAACATGTGAAGGGAAGCTCAGAACTACATTTTCTTTGTATTTATTCTTGACAATTATCCACCTTTCTCAAAGTTAAAAGGAGGCAAACCAGAATCAGTGCTTAAATGAAAAACAGCTGACTGAACAAAATGCCACTAGCAACAAGTATTTATAGTCATCAAAATATGGAAACGACCTGAAGAACCTGTACTCCATGGCATGAGAGCAGTACAAGATCCAAATAAAGGCTCCAGAGCTACCAAATCCAGCCAAGTCACTGGCAGCAGAACATACACAGACAATGTGTGGTTAGCCAGAAGTCTGCCAGTCTACTGGGCTTTGGACATGCTGTAATAACACTCTGCAGATACAATTCAGGCCAGAATTCCCATGTCAGAGAAGTGAGGTGGTGGCAAAGAAAGAGTAAAGTCCAGCAGAGCCACAGAAAAAATCCCCAACGCACAATACAATGCCAAAACTCCAACCAACATCCAAATACAATTAAAAAATTATGTAGTAGCATAAGACACTGTGAGCAAACATACCCATTCATCTCCCAAAAGTACCCCGCTGCAGTAGTCCCTCAGTGACCTAAGGTGATTTCACAATCTTTATCATTTTTTTTAGAGATGTTCCTAATTGTGGATCTAACTATCCAAGAGACATTCCCTTCCATTGATAAATACTGCCTCCAGCAAATACCATCTACCATATTCATCTGCCAATAGTAGATGTATGTAAATTATTGCAACTGTATGGCAGTTACTCCAAGATTATGGATTTCAATCCTCTGAAAATAAAACTAAAGAATATGAAGTTACCCACTAACTACAATGCATTCCAAGCTAAAATAGAATGTATGTTTTTTTCCCCATATAAATAAAAATAATCCCTTCTAAACCAAGTGAGCTTCAAACGAAGGCATTTATTGTATTTTCTGCTTTAAAAATAAAGCAGGAGTGGCTCAAGTATTATGGCAATTGACAGAGGAGTTCTGTAACACTAAAATTAAGGCGTAAGGATTTACGGCTCATATGTGTTCATAGTCAAAAAAGGACGTGACTACCTGACCTGTAGCAAAATATGCTGGTACTGCTGGTAAGACTGATAAAAAATGCATGTGTGTTGCAGACAGTGCTTCTGCTATGCATTTTTAAAATTAGGTTCTTATAATCTTTTAACTGCACTTCAGTCAGAAATTAACAGAAATTAATTTCTGAGACCATACTAGAGGTGCTCCCACACAGGATTTAAAAAAAAATATATTTTTATCCAACTTTGGTTGATTATTCATGTGCCAGTTCATGGGAAAAAGTTATTCCTTTGTTCATCCATTCCCAGAATACCAAAAGGTCAAAGATTCAATATCAACAGTTTACTTGCACTCTGGTAGGCCTCTGTGACAGTGTTTTTGCTTTATCTGGCCACTTAAGGTCTTCTAACAGTTAAAAGGGTCTTCAACTGAAGTTACTTTGCATTTCCACATGATACTGTAAGGATTGCAATGACACTTCTTTTAAAGGTATAATTAGGTGAAAAGCATTACGGAATAACACAATTTGCTCTCATTACACTTCTTGCCAGATAGCAAAAAACCAAAAATGCAGCAAACTACATTTCTAGGGAGAGATAACACAGCATATTCCTTAATATCCTCATGTTAAGAGGGTTATTGAAGTATCCTTCAACATATGTAAAAATGTGGTCACAGTGCCATAAATTCAGTATGTGGAAAGTGTTGGTACTAATTACTGGTATAGAACCTTGACATTAGACATTGCAAAAACCAAGCATCAATTAGACTAGCTCTTTGACAGCAAAGAGATAATTATTAGGCTTCCACTCTTAAGGAATTCTCTGATCAAAGAAGAATAGAAGCTTTTTCCACTGTGATAAAATGACCCACCTCTAAGAAAAAGATAATTTATAATCAGATAATAGAAGACGCACTTAACTGCTTTGTCATGGGTTTGATATAGATGTCCTAATCATATCATCATTTTTCATTTTCACAGAAGTGTCCAAGGAGGTGATTGACTAAATATGTCAACAGTTTCTTGAAGGTGGCAGAGTTAGACAAAGAACTATATATTACATATTTACTTTCCTTTAGTTTCGTCACTATCTATCCAAGGAAAGACAAACAACCAAATTTGTGACTGAATCCATGCAGTGAAAACCACATGCTTAAAGGAATTGTACACAGGTCGCTCAGAAAGTAATGCCTCATAATTTTTATAGTAGCAACAAAATTATTTCACTACATAATCATTAATGCAACAGAAATAATTCAGCAAGAAAGTAAGTTGTATGCTACTACAATTACTGTCATTTTATGGCTTCAATACATATTTGTGTGGAAGGCTGAATGTAGTAAACACATCAGAGAATATCTTATTACCCAATAATGCACACAGTCAGCTACCTCATTGGCATTATAAAATGGCTATTTTAGGTTCTTGATGTTGTAAGGAAATATTACACTTTTTGTTGTTCATTTTATTGGCTCATTACTGATATGTAACATAGGGCACTGAAAGATAAGAGAAAAGAACACAGATATAAACGCGCACACACATGCTATTTAACGTCCTACCTACTAGCACCTAAAAAGTACATAAGTCCATACGTGAGAATTTTAAACAGTTTATGTACACTATTACACGCTTGAAACATTATCTCTGAAATAATTTTAGAAAGTCAAATTAGGAACAAGCAATGATGTATTTAAAATTTCAAGATGGAATATTCTCATCTTACTGGTTGTCACCTTACTTATAGGTGTTTGATTTTTAAGAAAACAAACAAACAAACCAAAAACCCCAACCTAGAAGTACTTATATCAGCAACATTGTTCAAAAACTAGCAAAGGACAGGAATGCATGCTTTACCAGGATCCGTACTATTCCTCCACAAGAAGAAACCCCTTGCCTGTTGCTCTAATGACTTTTGGCTTTATCTTTCAACAGAGTAATAATCTGAAACAACCAAACACAAGCACAAAAGATATTCTCTGACACCTTATCTTCCCTCTTCTGATCAAATGAAGTTGGCTACAGGATGACCATAAAGGAATTAGGATTTTATATTCCAGTTGCTCTTGAATAGTTTTGACTCTAATAGCTGTGTTTCCCACACAGTTCAACACTGCAACCACTTGTTTCACGCACAGCTCATCCTATGCCCCACTTCTCCACAGAATAGGTTTTCTTACTAGAGTTACTCAGTGTCCTGGGAGGAGGAAGTTCTGCAATCTCACCACACTTTATCTGGTCAGCCACAGCCCTGAACAAAGGTACAGGAAAGTATAACTACGGGAGGAAGACTTCTGAAACGAGTAACAGGACTGACCTTTGAAAAGTGACTGCACTTCTTGAAGACACTGTTCCAAACTGTTCTCAGTTCAGCTCCATTATCCAACATAGGTCAGCTGTGGATTCTGCTTCTACAGCACATTCTGTAGATCTCAGTTCTGAAACTTGCTGGGGCTTCTAAGCTTTGTGTCTTATCATCTCCTATTTATTTTACACCCAATTTATGACATTGCAATTCTCTAATCTCAGAAAATGGTGAAAACAATGGTCCTGGGCATCTACTTTAAAAGCTTGAGTGTATTCTACGGAAGCAGCTTCAATTTCTTCCTCTATGTTTACTTCCAAGCAGATATGAGCTGGTGTATGAACTGGAGGTTAGGAATTTTATATGTTATCATTACTTTGCCACTAACTAGTGTTTTGTTAAAAAAAAAATAAAATTTTGTTTTATTGTAGTAGAGGTATTCTAGTACATCTGCTAGAAATCTTAAAGTCATTGAGAATATGCAGACATTTTTTCCCCCCTTAAGAAAAGACCTTTCTGTACTTTTTGAAACTTCACGTATGGTTAAAACAAAATATTACGAGGAACATCAAGTGCAAAAAATTATATGCATAGCCACATTCCTTGTATACATATAGATGTACCTTACAAAAACCTCAACTTTTGACAATAAAGGAGCCAAACATTTTTCAGATTTTCTAAAGACCACATGCTGCATATTTAACCATTTCCATTTTTAGTGAGCTAAGCCAAAAACATATATACACAGAGGATGAAAAAAAATTAGCAGTGTCTATGTAGGCAGTAACTCTTGTAAAGTTTAAAGCAGCAAGTACACAAATACTATAAAATCCAGCCACTCTATAATTACTGTAGCTGTAATTGATTATAGTAATTAAATATTCCCACTACACAATTATATTGAATTTTCTATTTTCAAAAATATTTTTCTCGAACTACTTTAAAAATGAGCAAAGCAATATACAACAGTGCCATGGTTTTTACACAACGTGTATAGGCACACATATTATGTCAAATGAGAAGTCAAAGAGAATTCTCTTTTCTGAAGTCATTAAAATACATTTTATTGCTTTGTTCTTCTCTTTCTTCCCCCATTCCCCAATTTTTATCTAACTCAAACAATGCATTAGATCTTAAACAGATACTATTATTCTACTTTCTTTCCCCTTATCCAGATGTTCTTGTTTTTCACCTTTGCACTGTGAATCCCACACCAGCTCTGAGCAGCAGTAGTGTCACACTGAACTGAACCCGTAGACAGGGAATCAAAACTGTGTTATGGTTAAATGGGTCTATAAGCAAACTGCTTCAACTTCCAGAGATTCTTTCCTCAGCAACCATTATTTTTAATGAGGCCAGTTACTTTTGCAATCTTGGCAAAAAACAGTCATTTACTCTAGTCCTAGAGCAATGACTGCAAACGGGGCAAACAGTAAGATTACATGCAATGTAAAATCTGCATGTGCGTATTATTACACAAAAAACCCCACAATGTGCTGGAAAGAGGCCTGTCAAGCTAAGTGTTTGTTAATGAAAAGAACAGTTTTATTCCAAACCAGTCTACTGTATCAGATTTGATACAACAAGTGTTAACTAAATGTTGTGCTTAAAAGCTTTGATGAGAAAATCTAACACATTAAACTAAGAAACAGTTCAGGGACAGCAGGAGGCAATTCCAGAACACAGGCACGATCTATAAAGGCAAACTACCACAGCTTTTTGATGTTAAGTAAGTAGCAATATCAGTATACAACAAAGCTTAGAGGCAGACTGTTGTATCAAGTTTAAAAGTTTAATATCCAGGGTCAAAAGCCTCAATTACCTATTCTACTACTACTTTTCCTAGTGAAGAAATCAATGTTACAGTATGATTTGTTTGACAATTTGTTTTGACAATTATAATGTGGGGTTTTGTCTTATCCCCTTAGCATCTGAATTTTCAGTATTTCAGTTATGCTGCATCTCAGGTACTTAGACTACAGGAAGACAACGTACACGTTTGGACTTCAGCAAGGTGGGAGGCCAGAGGCACTTACTCTGAAAAGACATACATTTCTTAAAATGGGTTATGTCCATTAAACAGCCTAAGAAAAGGGCAACAGCACAAGAGGATTAGCATTAGCAAAACTGCAGATAAATTACTGCCATAGCACTTCAAATTCATCCAACTCAGGAGAAAGCATAGAAGTACATATTGAGAAAATACAAAACTGGGGAAAAAATGCCCTCTTACTCAAACTAGAGATTTACTGGTTTTGACTACATTACTGTATTAAACTTGTCAAACAGGCTATACAATATGAGTTACAAGTTACTAGCTATTTAATAATTTAGTTAGTTGGTGAAAGATTATTTTCTAGCTATTTTCCCATGGGTATGTGCTTTCTTTTGTCCAATTATAAAATCTATGGAGGGTATGATTAAATGTAAGTGGAAAGGGATAGAAGGTATCTTTTTAAGGCAAAAGAGGAAAAAACCCAACTTCATAAGCATACTTTTTCATCTTTGTTTTGAATATAGCAAAATATCTTTGAACTTGATTAAAAAAAACTCCATGGATTCCTCCATGTTTTCTTCTATACCTGTCCACTCCACAGCTTTTAAGAAATTGTTTTGCTCTTCACCATGGATGAATCTAAGCTCATTCCTTAAGTTAAAAAGGAACATAATTCTCTTGTTATCACTTCATCAAAGCAAAAAAAAATTTTGCCAATATGTGGCAATTTTAACACTTTCTAGCATTGCAAACAAATTCTAGATTTAAATAACTTGTGTTATGAGGAACATTAATCATCATTACCAGATATTCTAAGCTAAGATCTAAAAGTTAGAAAAAATTAATGCAGTGGAGGGGAGAAATGACTTCCATACAAACCTTTATAAATTGCCAGTTTCCTATTTTGAGCAGACTGGGCTGCAATGCCACCTGGTGGCTTAGAAAAAACAAGAGGATTCTGTTTGAACACTGCTTAATGGCTTGGGAAAGATGCAATATTCTATAAAAATACCAAACATGATGACAATATTTAAGTTAATCATTTGGATTTCTTAGCCTTTTTTCATTCTGCTGCTCCCAGTGCGCAGTATTTTCAGTTATAAAGTTCACATGTCCAGACCTAACTTCAGCTGGAATTTTACAATTGTTTTCAATTGTGAGTTGAACTTGCTGATGAGTATATTATTCTGTAAACAGTTGTACACATACACACCAAGTCTAATTCGCACAATTAATGCTGGAAGTTGATTTTTTTGCCCCATTTGAGGAAAAATCAAATACAGCAGAAGTCTAAAAGGAGGGTTACTGAAATGCTTTGTAAAATTACACTATATAATTAATTCCATAGTAAGAACGTTTTTATGGTGTGTGTTGGTGACCTTTTACTACCATCAAGTTCACAATGCTGGTGGGCTGCCTTTTAATCCCTCTTCAGACAAAGGCCCTAAATAAACACAGATCCCTTCCTGGGAAAAAGTCCTCTCTGGTTAAATGGTAAGGAAATGAGTAAATCATTAGTAATCTTTAAAGCCAAAGCTATAAACTCAAGTTACCTTAAGTTAAAATGAAAGTGTCCTGCAAGAGTTTCAAAGTTCTGTCTCAGATAGAAATCTCCAGCTCTTGACTCCAGACTAGGCGCCAGCTGATAAACAAACAATTTAAGTCAAGAGCTGGAGAATTCCCAGCTTTTTCATTTAATGGCTTTGGCCAAGAGTATTTATTGCCTCCAGTTTTATTCTCACTTAGCTCTAAGAGGAAATTTAAACTCATCATTATCTTAAAACCCCATATGGATCACAGTCAGCTCACCTGATAGAACTCCTTTTACTCTGCGTAAGTTCTACTCCCCACTACAAGTGATGTAATAGTGTAAACTAATTAAATGTAGTTTTAGACTGACCTTTTAATAGGCTAAATAAATTTTGTTCAATATGTTTTATATTCCCACTTGGGGCAGTAACAATTCCAAAAACTTTAACTTCACAGTTTCCAGTCTAAACTAGTAGTAGTTTACTTCATAACGGACAATTGAAACGACCAAACAATCAATCTTTGGAACAAGAGCATCCAACTGTTAAATGCAACTGTGCTGAACATTCTTTGCCATAAATTGATTCACAGGCACCAAAAGGTACACAGAATTGTGAAAAAGTAGACTGCTTAACAATTACAATACTTCAAAATATTTCAGGAATGCAAGGACATACATGTAATTAAAATTTCATGTTTAATACTTGTTCTGGTTGTAGAATGAAAATCAGCAAAGCTATGGAGCTGGAAATTAAATATTAACTAAGCATCCATGGTTAAGCCAAGCTGTTGAACATGGTGAGCAAGCCCAGCATGGAAATATTTAATCCTAAATCAGCATGAAGACAACATCATCCTGTGCCTCAGATGCCACCTTCCTCCTGTTCTGAAAGCATATTCTAGGAGGAGGTTATATATAGTCTTTTAATAAAGATTCTAATGCTTATTTCACCTCAGAGGTTTTAAAATCCATCATGATTTAGACTCAGCACTTGCTACCTCATCCAAGGCATACCCCCTAATAAAACATATTTGTCCTGCATATTAATAGTTTAGAAACTTTTCACTTAACTAAATTTCACAAATGTCAAAGATGAAGAACTGTGCTTAGCAAAAAGTCTGACTACCATTCCTAAAGGGTTAATAGAGCTCAAACTTGAAACCAGGAGGTTGTATTCCCCTCCCACCAAACCCCCTCCCCACAAAATACTTTCCTTAGTGACTTGGCTGAAAAAGCCAATTAATTGTTCCAGTGTCTGCCAAGATTTCTTATTCCTTTAAAAATGTGGATAGTGTTTTAAGACAGCTGGCTATTCCAAACCCAGGTAACACCCCTACATGTGGAAAGAATGAAGGAACATGAATTATGATCAGTATTTTTAATGGATTTGTAATGAAACAGACAAGTATCTTAAATCTACTGTACTTCCAGTATATTTTATTTAAAAAGAAAAACACAGTTTCTAGACGCCTCTGCTGCTCCACTGAGTATACGGAAGCAGTTTAATGCAAATTTCTTTAAAACACGTGGAACTAGGTTTTCTGTCTTTGTTAGGAACTGATAGTACAGACACTACAATGTCACGTAAAACACAGACACACAAAACAACCACCAAGTGATGGAGAAGAACCTTTCTGAGCCTGATGAGCCTGAACCACTGCAATCCTTACAGAAACTAGTCATTTTAGGTCAAGCCAAGGTCATTGCAAGGCAGAGAAAAGAAACCCTTACGACAGTCACATGTGGTGTATCTGGCTTAGCCTTGAGCAGAGAACTGCAATTAAAGTCTTTTTTATTTTTGTATTTGAATAAGAGGTCTAAAATATACTAAAGTACCAGGGAAAGCAAGAAAAAAGTCCATAAAACTCATTTTGCAACATCTCTGCACATTAAGAAGCTCATACTAAGAAATTGCTGCTGACTGAACTGTACATGGAGTCCATGTAAAGAGGAAGGAGAAAATGAAACGTTCAAATATTAACTGTTAATAACTAAAACACTAATTCATATAAAGTTCTATGCTTTTACTGTATTGTAGTAACATGTTACTCTTATAATCTCTTATATTTCAGAAGGGGCAGCAGTTATTTATATTTATTGATAGAATTTGCCCTATCCTCAATTAAATACATGAGATTTATTGTATGTCTTGCCTGTAACTTCAGATTTAAGCCACAGGTTTTATTTTTGGAAATAATCTCCCACTTAACAGGAACACCTTCATATAATACACTTCGTGCATTTTTGAAAATCCTTCTATAGTGACCACGTACACAGGTAAGTGTGAGCCAATATTGACAATTTCTAGATATGGGGGAAAATTACAGAAGGTTCCACAAATACGTTAAAATTAACACAAGAAAAGAAATCCAGGGATTGTTTTTTTGAGAGCACGTTTACATGTTTCTGGGATTTTTTAGTTTGTTTGCTTTTGTTTGTCTTTTAAGGAGAAGTGTTGAATGTGCAACACTTAAAATTAGAGCCTTCACGCCTGAACTCCGACTTCTCCATCTTAATCTTCCCCCTACCTAACATTAATTTCCATGCAGTTAACTTAAATACATAAAAACTATGTTCTATCTCACCTTAGTGAGTATTTATTCATAGTGGCAATTACATTTCTTGGCTTTCGTACAAATGTTCTGATTAGGGAAGCAAAGTAATGATGGACTACACAAACTAGCTCTAGACTTCTAAGGTATCCAAGTTGTATTGCCCTCTGAAAACATATCCTCAGCTTGGGAAGTTCAGATCCAATTGAAGCAACAAACACAGGTGACCAAGAACAGGTCGGTACCTTCCTAGTGAGAGCTGTCAGCACAGGAACATATTCTAATAACACTTAGCAAAGTAGCAGACAAAGTTCAGTGGCTTCAGCAACCTACATGAGCATTAAAAACCGTTAAAACTCTACACTAAAGCCACACACCAATAAAAGAAACACTCCTTTGCAACTGCAGTCTATGCCAGGTACTTACATGTAAGTACCTTTCAACTAATAAACCGTCTCCAGTTCTCTCTAGAATTCCATATATTTTGTCACTGGAAATTCAGGGCAACAATGGAATTTAGCAAATGTGTTTTATTTCATCAGCCAGTGTAGAGAATATTCAAGTAGTTATAAAGTGATGGAGATTCAGGACTGCTCATTCCCAGCTGCAAACTCGTGAGAAACAGCAGTACACCTACTAGAGTGGATGAAGGCAGAGGAAAATGGACACTACTTCTGCTTCAGTTGGAGAGTTAGGAAGTGAGGGATAGCATTTAAAGTGAATCAGCAACTACTGTGCTGAAGAGACATAGAGTAGTAATGAAACATTAACAATTTGAAAAGCCTAAATACATAGCCTGGCTTCAAAGTCATGTTTGCAAGAGTTGCTGCTTTGAAAATAACCATGAAATATTCTAACCCAACACTATCCCATTTCCATGAAAGGGAGACAGGAGTTTAAGTCATTGTGTCAAGTTATATTTCAACAAGGTTTAAATAATATATCAGTAAGGTTAAATGCTGAAAATAGCAAACAACAAATCCTTGAACTTAGGTGACACCAAATAATAAATCCTCTATGTCTAGTTTGGGATGAAGGATATTTCCAAACAAAACAATTAGCTTATTAGCTGCATGAAAAGTCCAGCCACATCATGCCCACGATGTCATCACTACATAGTGCTGTGAAACTCTTGACCTTCAAAGATAGTAACTCAGTAGTGTAAGACAGACCAACTACCCACACACACTTAACAGACATTGAGGACACACTTCTTCAACTTGCACTAAATTCCCATTAAAAAGGGTGAACTTGAGTAGAGCTTAAATGTTTTAGGCTGAACTGGAGCTTTATAAAGGTGCTCTATTAAGTGTGCATATAGTTTAAATTTCTTGATCCTCAGCAATAAAGGGATACTGAGGAAAAATTAAAGTTTTGATATGACGAACCAGTCATGTGTCTTGTGACATTTGCTGTTTCTGTAAGCTTGTTTCCAGAGTTCAATGCTGAAAACAGCGTGATTTAATATATAGTAGAATTTTAGCCTTCAGTGTTTTAATGAGGGCAGCTCCGAAAGTAACACCTCCGATTTTATTATGTTGGCCCACGATGTCAGAGGCGGATGTTGGTGGTGTGGCAGTAGAGGTTGAACCTTCCCACCAATATTCCATTAAATTTTGTTGCCGTGTGACAGACGGCAGCAGAGGGGCAGTCTGACAAAACGGAATCTGACATGGGGGTGCATATGAAGTAAAGGGGTGTCACTGAATTCCTCCATGTGGAAAAAATTGCACCCACTGACATTTTTTTACTGAGACCAAACAGTGGATGTCAGCGCAGTGAGGTGGTGGGTGGTGAGTTTCAGCAGTGGCAACAGTGACAGTGGGTCCCCTCCACTGGTGCAGGTTTTTCTGAGTGTGGCACATAGGCTCTTGCTCACCACTGGGCAAAAATGCACAGCCAACAGGGGTGACTCTGTTGGAAAATAGTGTTTTGTAGCTGATAGTTTGCTCTATCAAACAGTGTTATTGTGCTCTTTGTACCTGTTGTAGTTCTCATGTAGTTTCCAAATAAATAGGAGGCATTACTTGTTAATGCCAACAAATGAAAAATACACTAGTAACATTTAAAATCAGTTGTCTTTAAAACAATCAAAATTTGGAATGTTTGACCTATGAATTTATGAACATCTGGAATTAAGGGGGGAAAAAAGCAAGAGGGAGAAGACTTTCATATGCTTCAATGAGATCTAATGCCCTATGGTTCAATAACCTGTTGGTATCTGCTGCCATAATTAATTATACTCGTGCTTCCTTTCTCCCTCTTGTCAATAAAACAGAAGACAAAATTCAAGAAAGCAGTTTCATTACTTGTTTGTCTAATCAGTAATCTTCATGAACTACCAGAAAAGGATGACCCCAAAGTGATGCGTACAAAAGATGTTGCCAAACCACACATCCTCTCCCCACTGTTTTCCATTGAGTAGCTTTTTCTTGTAATTCAATAGCAAAGGGGAAAAAAAAAGCTACTGTAATTTACTGTTTATTGTGCGATGTGATGAAAGAACAGATTCAGAAACTTTTTTCTATTTTCAGAGGCATTATTTGGTCTAATAAAAGCTTCTACCTCAGTGAACACAATTTCCCTTCTTTGCATTCTTAAACTGCAATTTAAAAGAACGTTGGTACTGTGTTACTATGGTTAGTACTGAAACATTATAGATATCTATTATTTGTGTGGCAAGAATTTAATTAGCATAATAATATTGCACTATGGCAAGAATTTATGACTAAAAAAAAAAGAGTTGAAATTCCTCTGTGATCCAGCAGTGAGGAGCAAGGGAAAATGGCAACTCACACCACTTCTAGACGCTGAAGGTTACTGCACCCAAGCAGTAATTTTCACATATTCCACAAGAAACGGCAGAGCCATAGGAAATGCCACTCGTAACCACACAGGGTTACATTTGACTGACAACTGCATTCGGCCTGTCTTTTTCCAATTAAGCTCCGTGTGTTGGACTGGTTGGCTTGAGGCCTCTCAACAGAACCTCTACTGTATGTTATTGCATCCACTCCCCAAAAACCTTTCCCTGCCAGAAGCCAAGGGATTGCTGTCATTGGGTAGGGGCAGGCAAAATGGGTGGGTGGGTGGGAGTGGGTGTATGGCACATGAGCACTGGGAGCAACCTGAAAAAGCATAGGTTTAGTAACTTTGACACATCCAAGGAAGGGTTAAGTACCTACAAAATGAAATAAAAAGCACCATTTTTCTTTCATTATATAGTCCGACCAAAAAGCTTCTGAAACCAAAATTAAATAGTGTGTGTTCCCTTGCACTCCCCAACATACACACTCTAAAATAAATAATGGCCAAACTGATTTAAATGAAATTCTGTAGAAGAATTTGTGCTTGGATGAAAATGGCACATTTGAGCCTGAAGCAAAAGAAAAACCGCCAAGTTATAAACGTCTCAAAGGGAAGGTTTATAATGGAAATGCCAACAGACCCTTAACTATAGTGGACCTGTTAGGTGCCAACATATAAATAATTTTAGTTTTTGTGGTCACTTACGATAAATTAGATACAGTGCAAGTAGAAACAGTAGGGTTCTGATTTAGTAAATAGCAACGGCCAAGAGTGCATGTTTGGATTTTTAGACAAGCATAGCATAGATTTGATGCTGGCTCTGAAACAGAGTCTATAAGGGACTTTTGGACTTTTTAAAGTTGTAAGCAAGCCATATTCTGGATTCTCAAGGGCTTGTAAAATAAAAACTCCTTAATAAGCTTTGCTGCCTACTGTTTCAATCTTCTAAAAATCCTTTAACCCAGTTACCAAAAAAATGCTCCATTCAAGATTGATATAACTGTCTACTAAGTAAAACAACATGCTAAGTAAGCACACATAATCACATTTAGTGTTAAGAATTGCTAAGCATACAGTGGGAAAAGAAGTGCTAGTGACCAAACAGTAACACATTAACTATCACCTTCTTTATTAGGTGCGCTAGTTACTGCACCACTAATAGGAATGCCTTCCTACAGTCTAGTTTGTTGTAGCACAGGAATGATGCATTTAGGTGACCAGGTATGTTCATTTCGGCCCCGGGAGGCATTGATGATATTGATCGACAGCTGTCATGCCCCATGCCTTAGCACAGTATGTTGAAGCAGTGAGGGATGCTGTTAGTGCTCTCTGCAGGAACTGCCATCCTGGACAAGGTGGGAGGCCTCAGACACAGCCAGGATTCAGGCTGAGGCTGCTAAGAGGATGCTCCATTTCAGGAAACTCTTCTGCTTGTCAAATTCAGATCAGCTTCTTATTTAGCACCTCTGCTACAAAACCTTCCCATTGCCCCAGCTTCACTCCCTAACTCCCCACTCATATAAACCCTAAGATGAGTATCTGCAGAAATACGAAAGCTATAGACACTCCTAGTCATACACTCATGCAGACTATCTACAAGTTACTTTTACACTGATTTCTGAAAAAGTCATGACTTTAAGCAAAGCCAAGAAATCTAACACAAATGAAACACAAGTCATATGCTTCTCAGCCAGACCTAAAAGTCAACGTGACTTTCTCTGCATTCTCACTGGGACACAAGCCACCCATTCCCACCATACATTCTCAGAAAGCAAAGGAAACCCAGATTGAAAACAAAATGGCAGCAAAAATGTGTTGGTTCTTACTGCATATAGTTAAACTATAGTAACTGAGTAACTACGATCTTACACAGTTTGCAGCAACTCATATCAAATAAAGCAAATGAATAATCATTACATGTTTAATTATTATTGTTGCCAATGACCTAAATTACACATTAAAAAAGCCCATTAGTTTATCAATAGTTAAATAACATAAAAGGGTACTAACAAATCATTATGTGGATTTATTTAAAATACTTAAAGGTTTTAATAAAGTGTTACACAATGTTTTACACTTCCCCCCTCCCCCTCCTCCCCATTTTACTGCAGACAGATTTAACATTATTCCACAATACAGAATAATGTATTAAAATACAACTGCCTACAGAACCAGGAACAGAAACTGAAGGGTCAGCATTAGGGCAACACTTCCATGCATTATTCTGTTCCTTTCATACCACCCTTTAACTTTTCTTATGAACAGATACAGGTTAAAGCTTTCTAAGATCTAGGAAATGCCACGCAGTGTCCCACCAGAATTCCACGAATGAAAAGGATAAGTTTTAAGGGTTAAAGTTGTATGTCAAAAACAGTGCATAGGTAATTTTGTTTTCACTTCAGGGTTCTATGCTATGCTTGGCACGAGGGAACTGTAGTTAAAAACCCCTTTCTTCAGCTCTGGGGCTGCACAACTCTCCTCTGCCCTCTGCATTTCAGTAGGTCGAAGTAGTGAGCCACAGGACTACATACAGTTGGACAAACTGAAATACAGTTGGACAAACTGAAAGGCAAATGTTTACCTAGCTGAAGGTTCACAGCTGAATTCTAAATGCTTATCAACAGTAAAAGGCAATAGTGTTTCCCTTATGCCTTTATTTAATCATGTAAATCATGCTTTTTAAAATCGTGGTTGGAAGAGGAAGAATTAGGAAATCATGGTATTTTATGTGCTCTCTGTGGATTAAGCAGGAGCAGTCCTGCTAAGGACAAAAGCTCAAGCTATTGAATTGTCTCACAATGGGCAATACTACAGCAAGCACTACAAACAAATGGAATAATTTTCAGGTATCGGTTCAAAGCGCAGAAGGAGTACTTCTGTTAAAACATTCTCCTCTTTTTTTATTAGGACAACTTGAAGAGACTTGTAAAAACAAAAAGACGCCCTCCACTACAAGAGAAATTTCTGCAACAAATCAATGAATTAAATGGCTCCGGATTGTCAGATAATATTGTCACACACAAACCCCATCCTTGTCCAACTCATCACTATGAATTTAAAAAGGAAACACAAGTAACTCGGAATACTAGCATCATCCAGATCAGAGTTAATAGAAGATCAACTTTAATTTCTACTGATCCTGGATTCAGCCATTTAGGGGATCAAGAAACAATTTACTTTCAAAGGCCTGGACTACAAGACAAGGGCAGTTGTCCCTGACTGCAAAGTTTCCTCCATGGAATTTTTTTTCTTCATTCCATTAAAATTGTATAAGTGTTTAATGGGCCTGCAAAGGAGTATTCTTCAACACAGAGCAGTTTGCATGAACGTGTCCAAAGACTTTGCTTCAGGTACTTTGGGTGTTAATGTTTCTTCTCACGTGCCGAGTTTAAGATCTGCAGACCTCCCTTGCTGAATAAAAGACAAAATAAAATGTGTAATTCTAAGTCTTCAGTGGCCCAATCCATTTAAGTAAGTCAAGTTTCTCTGGACTTTTTAATTTTTTTAAACAACAGGAGTTGCACCCACATACTGAAAAAGTCTGTCTAAGGCAACATTCAATTTCAAGCACAAATGCCTTGCATTAAGATTCAGAATAAGCTGCTTTTTCTCCAGTGCTTGTAGCTGGTGGGGACTGCCCCCACACTGCTGCTGTGCAGGCACAGCATACTGCCAGTTCTACCCTGTGCTGCGCCTTCTAGTTTGTATTTCCTGCTGTGGTGTTCGTGGTGCTGGGCTCAGTGCCAACATGTGTGCCATCCACATTTTGCACAGTACAGAATTAGGACTCAGTCAGGGGTTATTACAGTCTGGTTCTCATCATCCCCACTGTCCCAAGCACAGAAGGCATGCTAGGTTTTTTGATTAAATGAAAAATACACACTTTGAACAAGAGGCTCCATTTAAAGAGCAAAAAGAGAGAAAAAGAAGCCTATGAACATTTAAAACCGAAACAAACTTTGTAGAAAGCTTCAGAGTCATCACCACATTCCAGAAACACCTCCTCAAACTGCTTAACTTCAAAAGTTCTCTAGAAGAAGCAATCAAATTTTAAAAATGAAATTAAATTAATTTTTATTCACTAGGCCTCCTTATGGCAGGCTGAAATTTGAAAATCTTTCTAACCCTGTGTATCTCAGAACACTTGACAGGATGAGCCAGATACTAGCATTAAAGTGACCCCAAACAAACAGAAGAGCTATAAGGAATGTAGTAATAGCTCACATTCAGCTGTGGATATTAGAACCAGTTTTACTCAGAAAAGGAATGTTGGCTCTAATTCTGCAGTTATCCCTTACTCTTTTTCAAAGAGTGCCACAGGGATTTTTAGCTTCCATCTGGACAGTTTTCCTTTAACTGTTTTTGAAAACCATGTGTGAGAATACAACAGAATTGTAGACATTAGAGATGGAAAAGACCTATTAGATCACGTAACCATCCTCCTGCCTGTTAAAGATTTTTTCCC
>NW_010420303.1:95740-95953 GCF_000710305.1 Buceros rhinoceros silvestris
TTAGAGCATGTCGAGATATTTGGCTTCAACAACCTCCTTTGGAAAATTATTCCACAGTGTATGAAAGATGTTCTTAGGAAGTTTTTCCTGGTAGACACGGCACACATTTTTCTTTCCTTAATAATTTCCAGCCTGTTATTCCTGGTTATATACCACTGGGTCAATCTGAATAACTCATCTTTGTACCTTTGAATAAATGGAGACAGGTATGTT
>NW_010420303.1:96153-97894 GCF_000710305.1 Buceros rhinoceros silvestris
TACACACAATTTTGTAGCCAAAATATACACTATACCTTAATACAAATAGTCATTCCACCCTTTTTAGTCATTGCAGGGTAATTGTCTCCATCCCAGTGAACATTTTTAGATGATACTCTCAAAAACCTGTTTATTCTTCCTTGCCTTCTGCTACCTTTTGCATTTTCCATAAAATAAAATAAAAACCATAACAGACTCACAGAAGAAAAAAACCCTCACAAAGTCAGCACATCAGTAAATGTACTATTTAACTCTTCTGTAAAAATGTAAACAGAGAAATTAAGAAACATGTCAGTAAAGAAAAGATTAGGCAAGACATGGAGAGACTGAGGAACAGCAGAAGTGAGGTGACAATGCTATGCTTGGTACCAGGAGCACAGAGGACATTGTGGTTGTTCTGAGTACAGGCATTCAGGCTATAAAAATAATAAAAATAAAACCATAAATCCAGAAGTATCAATGTAGCAAATATTGCTATGCCTTTTGATTTTTTTCCTCACCAACAAAACCACTTGCCATTGAAGGGGACAGGTCAAAATTATTAGTTCTAGATTCATGAACCTGCTTCATCTCAACAGTGTTTTACTACTACTGGACAGTACTTTACTACCAGACAGTAGCTTTACTACTACTATTCTTTCCATCACGTAAGGGTTAGCTGGAGCTTATGGAAGTAGTACTATAAGACAAAACAGTTTGAAATGACAGCTGGAATAAACCCCAAACTTTTCTAATCACCTCCAATCTATGATTCCTATAAAATAACATTTTATTCTACTGTTTGTTACCATTTCAGCATGATTAGAGTTCTCGACATGACAGTTCTTATCAAAAATTAACAGTCTGACTTTTTTATTGATGACTATCTTGGCTAAAGTAGACGGTGAGGGGAAATTGTCATTATTTGATCTAAAGAACCATACTTAGAAAAGAATATAAAACAGTTTATCCATACCTCCAAAACCAGAAAAATCGAACTGTCGTATCTTTTAGTTAAGTTCCAGCAGAATGCAGTGCAACACAGCTCGAGCAGAAGAGGAGTTGATACAATTTCAAGAGTCAGTGGAAGGGAAAAGAAGTTGACAATGTAGTATCTAAACACTAACAATGCTTACAATGAAGAAAGCATCGCATCAGAAATAAAAAAAATTCACCCAGTGTACTTTAGCCAATGCATATCTTCTATAATGAACTAAAAAGGGAGAAATGTTACAGAAGTATCAGTAATGTTTTCTCTGAATTGCAAGGTGAGAATCTGTACCATACTTTCAGTGAAATCAGTGGGAGGACCAATTCAACAAAACCCTTCAAGACTAAATTCAGATCCCTCACTCAGCCAGTGGTGTCTTCAGTGCCAGCAGAAGTCAGTTTTAAATACGCTTCTGTGTCACTGATCTGTGTGCTTTAAGAGCCTTTTACACATACAAAGATGCAGAATCAAATTTTCACAAAAAAGATAAATTTACTCTTCCAGATTTAGAAAAAACAAAATTAAATAAACATGGATTTTGAAGATGCTTCCTCATTTGTCATATGCTCACAAAGAGCTCACAAATAGTTCACAAATCAGGGCAGCACTCAGAACTGTGACACAACTTTTTCATGTGGACCTGCAAAAGATTCTAATCCGAAGGTGAAGCAAATGCTATCGCTAGACAGCATTAGCAGCATAATCTGCGTGCAACTACTGGGATGAAAAGTATTTTCCAATGACAGTTACTATATATATTATAGTATACTA
>NW_010420304.1:0-20966 GCF_000710305.1 Buceros rhinoceros silvestris
GTTATATAATAATAATAAAGTTATATAATAATAATCCAGGGTTTGTATGGGTATGGAAAAAAGTGATTGGAGTCATGGTAACATTATACAAACTATTCCCACAATGTCATAAATTCTTGACAATGATATGTCAGGCTGATGGAGGCCAAAGCAGCAGAAAAATATGAAGCAATACTAGTTCTAAAATCTAAAATATTTTTTACTGCTTGAAAAAGTGCAAGTTTTTTTTATTATTAAGAATGATGCTGCTCTGTGTCAGTCCAAAATCTTATTGTTCAGAATTCAAGGCGATGGCAAAGATGACAGTAAGTTGTTGCTACCTCGACTCGCTTGAACTTTGATTTTGCCTGCAAATGGCAAACTACAGACAAGAAGTCACTTTTCCTGAATTCTGACTTTCTGAGATTGGGGCCTCTCTGTGGAAATACAAGCAGGTACATTTCTAAAACATATATTGATTATTTTTAATTCATTAGCTTTATTTACAGTTATTAATTATTGCCCTGTCCAGATCACGATGTACAGAAATACACAACCTGTTCTGGCATTAATATTTCTCAGACCTTCTTGATTCTCAGTATGTATAATGTTTCCAAACACTGGCAAGGATAAGAAAGCAGATAACCAATCTAAGAAGGCTACATTGGTTTAGAACTATTCATTTAGGTCATGTAAAGAAAGCTGAGAATGCTTGATAGTCTCTATTGCGTTGTCCAGAGACTGCTTAGCCTGTTGACTACATAGAATAACAGTGTACCTAGAGAGAGCTTTTCAGCTGGGGTGGCAGTGGAAAAGATTATTTATGCTTGCTATGGTAATCTCCCAATGCTGTTACCTCATTTCAGTACACAGATGCCTACTGAAACCATTGCTGACCTACTGGGTCAAAAAGGGAGGCAGGGGTCTAGTGCAGTACTGCATCACAGGAATAACAACATTCGAGTCTTGAAGATTCCTATGGTTTTGTTTTCTGCAGGAAACTAAGAAGTCATTAAGCTTTGAAAACATTTTTATTTTTTGTTTTGTTTTGTTTTGCACAGATGGAAGGTAAATAACCATCTTTGGTTGGATGAAGTGATAATCTAATTAAGTTTTCTCTCTAGCGTTCTGTGCTGTTAAGTCAAGACCATTCCTACATTCTTGTATGCATATCAGAAATGAATCATTTTCCACAGAGATACATTTGGAGGATGTCTTATCTGTAGGCAGACTGCAGTCTGATAATGAATCTGAGGGAGTCATTGCCGTATTGGGCAGCTAGCTGATGAGTTCCTCTAGAAACCCTGATAAACCCCCTTCTACATACATGCATAAAGTCCATATACATGTAAATACTCTTTAATACTCCATCTGAATGAAACTCAGCTCAAAATGTTGGTATTAATAGGTACCTTGATTACTCTGGTGGGAACTGACTCATTCATTACAATGTTAACTAGCTTAGGTTGTTTCTTGTATTATTGTTCACATGGTACCATGGCCAACATCAAAAAGATGACATTCATTGTGCCTTGCTGCACTACTAAGTACAGACATCATAATGTTTTCGATTTAAAAAGAAAAAAAGTCACCACCACGATACTTCAGACTCCCACGATAGGAAAAGAAATGCCATTTAGAAAGCTCTTTTCAAATCTCATCTCTGCCTTAACCATCTGGATATGTCCTACCTATTTAATATACCTATAATTTTCCTTGGAAGACAAGGAAAGAATGAAAGAAAAGCCGGAATAATATGTCTGTGATAAATTGGTATATTTTTCATTACTAAGGAATGTGAACTATTTTCACTACTGTATATTTAGCTGGTTTTGGCTTTGAACTTTTGCACTTTAATCAAAGTGCAATTTTGAACAAAACTGTTTCTTAACACTTTTGGCAAGCTCAGACAGATTTCCCATTTCGTTGTAACTAACTTGCAGGAGGAAAGATATCAGCAGAGAAGACCTCATTATCAGACATGGATCAAAATACATATCAAAAGTAACCAAAGGTACACATATAAGCATGTATGTTGCCAGGAAGGGATTACATCTTTGAGTCACAAAAGCAATGGTTGCAAATAATACCTAAAAGACTTGCTGTCTTTATATGACATTTCTTCCCATTAAACTTTTGCTCTTCCTGCTGCCACCATTGAGATAACAGCAGGAGCACTAGTGGAGACAAAACACTGACTGGCTGATGTTGTCATTGCTCAAGTGAGGACATCTGCCTATCAGAGAAAAAAGGCAGTTAATTTTCTAAATATAAAGGTAAAAAATTACCTGAAACACTAATATTCACACAGTTATTTCTTGGTTTGATTAAGCAAATGCTTTTGAATAAACCTGAAGTATTGCTAGACTCCTTCTATGTTCTACAGTTTATTTTTGTTTTACATATAGCTGCTGTTATTGTTATGCCTGGAAACTATCTTCAGTCTTTTCCATTGAGTGCCTTTTTTTTTTTTTATTGTGATCATATTTCCTACGTTGGATAGGATAACATTTGGCATTGAGATGGTTATTCTAATGACTATACACTAGAAATTCTATGAATGGCACATTAATTCTATTTCTCCATAAACCCAGAGTAGAGACCTCCAAAACTAATCTCACCATATTAGACAGTTTAGGGGAAAAGAGATGGCTATTGTCACATTTCGGGATTTAAGAGAGATTATTTTCCCTTCTCAGTACCTCAATAACAATGCTGCAAAATGACCTATTTATCTTTTATTGTCCAGCTCCTGGGAGACAGAAGGTGTAGGCAGGGAGTGGAACTTGCATGTCCAGCTTGCGGATTTTTTCCACCTTGTTTCCTGTGGAACAACAAAAGAATGTGTGCAGCTGGGATCTGCATCTACCCCATTGTTCGCCACTCCTCATTCCCTCTGGAACTGAGGTGTTTTGTTTTGTTTTGTTTTGTTTTGTTTTGTTTTGTTTTGTTTTGTTTTGTTTTGTTTTGTTTTGTTTTGTTTTTTCCAGAGATGAGTTCATAAGGCTTCAAAAAATGAAATAAAGCACTGAAACTGAACCAGGAGAAAGCGGAAACAAATTAAACTATGACTTTCTCCAAGTTTGTCTGACCTCTTCCTATACTAAATCTGAGCAATGGACTTGTGGCATAGACACAATTTAGGAAGCAAAAAAGAATAACTAAAGAACAGATAGTCATTTGTAGGTAGATGATAGAATAAGATCGTCTTTTGCTCTTTATCAGACAAACTTTATGCTATCCTTATTCTTTGTGTGAAGAAAATGAGGAAAACTAATATAAAATCACTTTCTACATTTCTGAGGATCTTGGAGAGCCAGGCTTTAAAAGGAACTGAAAAGCATGTGCCACCAAGTTGCCTACAGATAGCTATCTCTTTTTTATTTATTTTAAAGCATTACAGATGCATTCAGAAGACAAGTCATCAGTCAGCAGTGACAACCAACATGAAAATGTATAAGAATAAATTGGGTTTTAATTTTTCTTGACTAAGTACAGACATCTATCACAACTAATGCACTTCTAATAACACAGCATTTTTTTCCATGAAGTAATTTCATCTATTTTGTTATGTGTCTTAAACCTAATTAGAAAGCAACCGTCCCAGCAGTTGTAAGAAGAAAGGCAATATTTCTTTTGACCAATGTAGGTGAAATCTACTGCAATTAAAGTTATGGCAAAGTTTATGCAAGAACAGAGAGATCATATCTCTGCTAAATAGGCTGTGAAGTCCTCCTACTTTTGGTGCCTAATTACTGGTGTCATGCTTGTAATAGCGGCATCTGTGCACACTCGACACTCTAATGGGCAGCTCCTACAGGACTAATGAATTTTAATTGATGGTGTTTAGCGTGGCTTTTGGTTTCTATCTCTTGTAGAGGAGGCTATGCCCTTCTGCTCTTCTGTCCCCAAGTGAGCTGCATCTCTGTTGGGAAGCTCATAGATACAGATGGTCAACAAAAGGTGAAGAATGCCAGAACTCTCTGGGCATCAGTCCCTTTTCAGTAAAGATAAAGCTTGAATTGCTAATCAGCTTCCTTTCTTCCCTCCAAGCTGTTTACGCTATGGGCTTAATGTTAATCTCTTTTAGTAAGATGACACATTCCTTTTCAATTCAAAATATGCTTCCTAGGTTGACACATCAGAAGGCGACCTTCTTCCCAGCCTCCCCATAGGTAGTTTTAAATGTAGCATCCTTTGTTAGAGGCAAAACAAAAACGCTTCATGGTGACAATCATTTTGCCCACTTACAGGGGCAGGCTTTTGCAAGACTGAAAAGAAAATGTATCTTCCTAAAAGTGTAGATGCCTCTCTAAGTATTAGTTTTTCTGTAAGCATTCTTTTTTCTGAGATCAAATGTTCATTCTTCACTCTAATACTTCCTTCATGTCCACTTCCAAAGAGATATGATGGAATTCAAAGCTTTTTGGGGGGAAGTATCATTACCTTAGTGAATCTCAAATTTCTTTTGCTTGGTATAAAATGTTTTTAAAAGGGATGGAGAAGTAATTTGAAAAAACATTATGAGTGGCATGAACTTATATTCAAAAATAACAGAGCTATTTGTTATTAGTTTTAAGACAATTGCTTGCCTGCTTTGCTGTACCCCATCCACCTAAAAGGACTAATAAAAAAGCAGGAATAAGAATGAGCTGTTTGTGAGTGGTATCTCTGAACTGCAGTCATCTATAGTCCCTTTCTGATAAAAAAATCCATAACAAAACCAAAAACAAAATCACAATTCCACTTTCCTGTAAGCATAATCTCTTATTTTTCAAAATACAAAAATCTAAGGAGTTTTTTTATCTCAAAGATGTATGAAATACATTAACTAGATATCATCATGAATGAGTGCTTTCAATAGTCAACATTTAATATTTTTCAGATGAAGACTGAAAGAATTCAATATGCCATTTTCTGTTTTGAATACTGAAATAAACAATATTTGTGTTGCTTTCTAAAACTCATCTGTTGCACCCTCATGCTGCCCACATCCTCCATCAATTTGTCAGCACGCAACCATGGTGCTGGAACAGAAGGATGCATTGATGGCACTGAATGCCTTCTGTCTGTACTCCATGCACAAAATCACAAAATTTCATTGCAACGTTCTGTGACAACTGTTCAATTTATTTGGATGTAGTTTTTCCAAAGCGTCCAAATACTTATTACCTAAAATTAATAAAACACTAATAATTAAAATTAATAAAGAAGTAAAAAACAAAAAAGCCACAACACATGCATAAGCCTCACACATGACCCTTTATAGTGACCTACAGCATAGGCCACAGCTTCCCTGGTGGAGACATGCTCCCACACACCTACTCGAACAGGAGCTGGAAGAGGGCATGTACACTGGCTGAGATTTACGTGGATCATGAAATCCATTGCTTCTGGTGATGTCATCCAGTCATTATCCATTTCATGTACAAGCCACTTCTTCATATGGCTTTTATATACTAATTTCCAGGCTCAGTTATTTACTGCTGGATGTTACTTCTGGGTCACTCTAAACACTTATCTCCAGTTAAATATTATTTGCTTCCTTCCACTGAATGCTCTGAGTTCCCCTTTCTTGCACCTGTGCTATGGCTAAAAACATGCTACTTCTGTATGATCTGTTTCTTAAGATGAGTGCTACTTTTTTGGTCTGAACCTTAGTTCTATGAGGATTAAGAAACTTATTGAAAGATACACATGTGCTTAATTATGTTACTTAACCAGCCTACCTATGAACAGAAACAGTTCTTCCAGACTCCTGACTCTTAATCTAAAGATTTACAGGAAGGCCTTGCTGGGTCTCACTTGTAAGGAATCCATTGCAAAATCAAGACCTAATTTTGGCTCAAGCATGGACATTTGAAATCAGCATCTCCCAGCTGTGGCTCTGTCCAAATATTCAGAGAGTGAGTGCAAGTTTTTCCTCATCTAACATCAGCTGTCTGAAAAGCTCTATCTGCTTTAAGCTAGCTATGCAAATTTCCTCTATAGCCATCAGAGACAAGTATAGTGAGATGTTTCCTACCTAATTGAGACACCTATTTATTCAAAAGAGTTGCAGGAAAATTGTAGTCCGACAAGTCTGCATTAACACATTCTCTCTGGCAAGACAGTTGTTCTCACCAATTTTGATCTACAGAAAGAAGATATCATAATGCCAAACACATGCCTTAAGCTCTTCAAGCATTTGTAGCTTTTTAACATGTGGTTCCATTTCCTAGCAATAAAGCTCATGTCCATCAAGCCTTAAATACACACATGGACATCCACTGTGATTCCTAGAAATAATGCTATAATAAGGTGCTCCAGAGGAGTTGACAAAAAAGAAATTCATAGAATTATTCACTAAGAAGTGCTGCTTTTTCTTTGTATTCCATAGCTAGAACACAAGAGGATTTCTGTGAGACTGTATTGGATAACAAGGACATAACAGTTTAAGGCGATATAGTTTTACACAGAAGTTGCTCAGAAACTCAAATCCATTGACATCAACTTGCAAGTAAAACTTTCAGAACAGCCTTTAAGAAAGATAATTCCATTGGTTCTATTTGCAAAGAACAGTTCTTAACATTTCAGTCAGGGTTTGGTGGGTATCAAGAACCACACAAAAGCTGGAAAAAAATTATCCATCTATGGTTACAGAAATTTTAAAACAAGTTAATCTTCCATCATATTTCTGTATATATAGGGCCGTATGTATTAATACTTTCTGGCTGCACTGGCTACCTCTATGTGTAAGACAGTAACAAAAAGCATTTATCTAGCTGGTGAAGCAAAGTTTATACCTGCTTTTAACTGATTTTTCCTGCAGTACTAAATCTCCAGGTCACAACTATGAATGTGGACAAAGAACTCGATATCTACTTACATTCTAGGAAACAATATTTCCAGAAGGTATTGGCATAAAACAGAGGGTTAAAGGATTGTTGTTGAGCAATCACAAGAGGTGAAGTTTTGTTATGAAAATCTTTTATAACAGTGTTGAAAGGTAAAATTTTTTTCAAACATGAATAGTATGTGATTGCTCTAAACAATGAATATCAAACACAGAGTGCTTGGAATAAGCCTCTCATTGCAGACTAAGATTTCTAATTCAGGAATTATCTGTGCAGAATTTCATATGAAATACTTGATCTGTTAAAAATGCTTTCAGTAAACCTGCTTTAATATCTTCTGTGCCTGAGAGGGTTTGTAACAATATGTGAGGATCACAGATGGGGTGATCAGACCTTTCTGCTACCAAACAAACTGCAGTTATTGCATTTGTAGAAATGGCAGTCCATTTATCAAGTGAGTTAGAATGCCAATAAGTGGGCAGGTGAAAAAAAGTTACAAAGATGGGGTCAATGAATGAGGTACAAAGAAATAAACAAGAGCAGCAAAATACTCCCCAGTGCAACTGAACACTGAAAAGTAAGGTACACGGGAGGTTTCATGGCAACCATATCAAGTAAATCATCTCTAAAATGCCACATTTCTTAGAGAGTTATGTTTGTCAAATTCGTATAGGGTTAAACACTATTCTCTGATCATTGTGCAATAACCAAAAAAAAATTCGTGTATTGTTTTTGTTTAAGTTTAAAAAAGCTAAAAATATTTCTACAGCAACTGGAAGACAGTCCACCAGATCATCATCAGATCACTATATTGTTACATCACACACACATACACACACAGACAAGAATATAACACAAGATATCTGGATAGATTTATTGATACCACTAAAATCTGGGAAGCCTATCAAACTTGCTTAGAGCTTCTGTGCTCACCATGAAAAAAATATGGGCACAGAATGTAAATCTACAGGGGGGATATTTTTGAAACATGAGCAGTTATTCTGAAAAAAAAATCTGAGGCTTCGTATTTCAGTTATGCCAGTATAATAGCTCCCTGGCAATGAAGGAACAACTCTGTCTCTCAGTCCAGCCCTTTTCCTGATCTTATGGCTCTGTCCCCATTTTTGCACCTGTATGGTTGATCATCAGCTTCTCAGGTGAACCAGAGCACAGACCTAAACCAGAAGAAAACTATTTGTTTTTGTTGTTCCCTTTTATTTTGAGTGCAGTGGGAAGAGAAGACGTATTTTAAATGCATTTTACATTTCTGAATCTACTCATGATGTGACCAGACATCCAACACAAGACAAGTATAAACAGTGAGGCTACTCTAAACAGTGGGACTTATTTGCTAAATTGTGATGGCCGAAACACAACACTCAACTCTGAAATCTTCTGAAACGGAAGACTTAGCATTACTAGTGCCAGGACCTTGTGAGGTGGATGGCTTAAGCCTGCTTAATACCAGGCAGAAATATCCTTGATAAAATGATGAGTGATGGCTGATGTACTTGCCAAGCCACTCTCCATGATGGTTGAAAAGTCGTGGTAGTCAGGTGAAATCCCTGGTAAGTGGAAAAAGTAAGACATTGCATTCGTTTGTAAAAAGGATGGGAAGGGGGACCAACCTGTCAGCATCACCTCTGTGTCTGGGAAGATCATGGAAGAGATCCTTACAGAAGCTATGCTAAGGCACATGGAGGACAGGGTGACAATTTGAGACAGACAGTATGGCTTCACCAAGGGCACGTCTTACCTGGCCAACCTAGTGGCCTTCTGTGATGAAGTGACTGCATCAGTAGACAAGGGAAGAGCTGTGAATGTCATCTATCTGGACTTCTATAAAGCCTTTCACATGGTCCCCCACCATGTGAACATTCTTCTTTCTAAATTGGACAAAAAAGGATTCGATGGGAAAACATTTCAGTGGATAACGAATTGTTTGGATGGTGGCATCCAGAGGGTAGTGGTCAATGTCTTGATGTCCAAATGGAGATCAATGACAAGTGTGTGCCTCAGGGTACCAGTGCTGTTTAATAATTTCTTCAATGACATAGACAGTGGGATCAAGTGTGCCCTCAGCAAGTTTGTCAGTAACACGAAGAGGTTGAGTGATGCAGCTGACACACCAGAGGAAAGAGATGTGATTCAGAGTGAACTGGACAAGCTGGAGAAGTGGGCTCATTGTGAACCTCATGAGGTTCAGTGAGGCCAAGCACAAGGTCCTGTATGTGGGTTAAGTCAATCCTTGACATCAATACAGGCTGAGGGATGAAGGATTGAAAGCAGCCCTGCGGAGAAGGGGGAACTGGTGGATGAAAGGCTGCACATGAGATGACAATCTGCGCTCACAGCCTAGAAAACCAACCACGTCCTGGGCTGTATCAAGAGATGCCTGGCTAGCAGGTGGAGTGAGATGATCCTGCCCCTCTATTCCACTCTGGTGAGATGTCACCTGCAGTAGTGTGTCTGGAGTCCTTAGGACAAGAAGGACATGAGCCTGTTGTTCAGGGTTAGAGGAGTGCCACAAAAATGATAGAGGGCTGGAGCACTTGAGCTATGGGGACAGGCTGAGAGAATTGGTGTTTTTCAGCCTGGAGAAGAGAACCCTCTGGAGATGTCTTATTGTGGTCTTTCAGTACTTAAAGAGGGCAGTCTTTTTAGTAACGCCTGTTTTGACAGGACTAGGCATAAAGGTTTTAAACTAACAGAGAGTAGGTTTAGACCAAAGATAAGGAAGAAGAGTGATGAAACACTGAAACACATTGCCCAGGGAGGTGGTAGACGCTCCTTCCCTGGAAATGTTCAAGGTCAGGTTGGTCAGGGCTCTGGGCAACCTGACCTAGTTGAAGATGTCCCTGCTCACTGCAGGGAGGTTGGACTAGATGTCCTTTGACAGTCCTTTGCAACTCAAAACATTCTATGTTTCTATGAGAAAGAAAAGAAAAGGGAGAAAGACTGTGTTGTAAGAGACGTGCTTGTTATGAACTTTAATTAATAGTTCTCCTGCATAAGAATTTTGTACTATCCTTTCTCAAAGAAAGTATGGTGTAGATGTGTCGAGGGTTTCAGTTGCTACTATTGTTGATGATAGGGAATTAAATTTCAACACTATTTCCTTTCACATCCATTTCTTCCTTACTTCAGTCAGAAGCTGTCTGGATCTTCACATCAGCACCAGGAGCTTCACATGGACCCAGGCATGAGGCAAGCAGCATTTTTGCAGACTTCTCTGGATGTCCTGCCAGTAGAAGGCAGCCTTTATTTAATCTAGAAGTTAACCAAGAGATATTGCAGCTACCAATAAAAAAAAATCGGTATCAAATCAGAGCACCCTGGCAGGCTTTCTGCCATCAAGTACTGCCTGCTGTTTAGGCTTCTTGAAAAGGGGGCTGTCTGCTGTGAATTGTTTCTTGGCAGATCGTGTTCAAGGCCCAGTGCCAGGAGTCTACACCTGGCCTCGTAATCCTGAACCTGTGTGTTCACCTGCCATCATGAGGTCAGATGTTTGAAAGGCACTTGTATTATTTAATGCAATAATTTCATTTACTTTAAACATTAAAAACAAGCATAATGAAATCCATTGCAATGACAACTCCATGTACGCTCATGTTGAGCAGATGTATCAATCACCTTTTAATATGTTATGAAACCTTGCTAATACAGTATGATAAATAAAATGGGGGAGGGTTAAGTGCATGATGTTAGATCAGCATATTCTGTAGCAGAGGTATGAAATAGCTCAGGGCACTTGCTTCTTAAAGGAGCATTAAAACTAGCTTCTATATTTTAGTCCAGCAATCAATAGGCAGTTCAATTCCCAGACCTTTGTTCTATCTCGCAGTAACACGATATTATCTAATCCATGTCCTACCCATTATCAGTAACAATAAGGGTGGTGTAAACTGGCATACATTCATTGCTTCCAAGGGAACCCTATTTTTTTTACCTCAGTCAGGGTATCTGCTTCCCAACTTTTCTTGGTAAGGAAAAGAAATTTTAAGGTCACTGAGGAAGGATTGTGCAAAGCAGCGGCTCTGTAAGCTGACAGAAATATTTTCTTCAAATGAGGTGAGCTCCAAGTCAATTACACGGAGGTTTTTGGTGTGCAGAAACTCCCTTTGGGAGATGAACATTTTACTTTTTGAGTTTTCTTCCCTTCCACATTTTTTCTTTCTGTACATCCCACTCCTGGGACCTATCTTTTCTCTTCCTATGTTAGCTGCTCACTGGCAAGAAAAGCATTACGGTAATATTGGAAACAGCTTTGTTTTCTGAGTCTTTTGACTACCTGAAGCTCTAACAAGACATTCATGTGAAATATTGTATCTGCAAAGACACTGGTGAAAAAAGTAACGTGATCCTGAGATTCTGTCCTCTGCATATGACACGCAATTTCCACCCACCTGTGAGGTCTTTTTATTCACACATTTTCACATGATGCTATTGACTGAGGAGAAAAAGAATCTTGGCTTGAAATGGCAAGGTTTCTTCTAGAGCAAACATAGGCTAATTTTTGTCCTGTAAAGACTTCCAAGCAGATCATGTGATATGCACGGATGATCAGTATAAAGAATAAAGTATCATTTCCGAGTATCTAGCAGCACACAGGAGTACCTGTTGGCTCCACTTCTGCCTTGTTTATTCCATGAGTCACACAAAGCAGTCAGAGACCTCGTTTTATCCCCAGAAACACCACCCAGGATCACCAAACCATGATAAGGCAGAAAAGGATGAGGTAATGGTTTGTATCACTGGTAGTATCATCAATTCTGCCCCATCTAGATGGCAGTAGGGAGGGAGTGTGCCATCCTCTGCTGCTCACTGAAGGGCACAGAAATGAGTTGCTACTCACCTGGAGTAAAGCACAGGGACACAGCAGGCTGTGTTCTAGCATCTGACAACAAATAAACCAGCTTACATTGAGTTTGTCTGTGTGGCTTGATGCAGCCTCCATATGCAGCCAACAGTTTGCACAGAGTTGCTATGGCCTTGATACATTGACTTTAAAGGAATAAATCCAAAGTAAAGCATCATAGTTCCATGGTGCTGAGGCTGAAATGATGGTATTTTATGTCATTTTTAACATACCATTTTATTGTGAAAAATTAAAAGGTTTTGAGGAGTTGAATCAGTACATTAAGTCTGGAAACCTGCAACAGGATGATTATTCAAATATCTAACAAGTAGAACAACCAGTACAGACGCTTAGAAAAATAGACACAGATCAAAAGTCTGTGCTGTTTGTTTTGATTTGGTGGTGTGCTTTTTCTTCCTAGCAGCTAAAGCAACTGTGTTGCAGGGTCTGAAAGAACCTTTGGGGAAAAGCAGCAGCTGCCCCCCCAAAAAACCCACAGAGGAAAGCAGATGGAGGATGTCCTTAAGACAATCAAAGCTTTAACAGGAAAAATGCACAGACAAAAGCTGGTGAGATAAGGCTCTTAGAAAGCCTGCAAAAATCTCATGCTTGCACAATTACAAGGTAGTATTGCTGTGAAAGAGATTAAATCAATAAAGAGAAAAGGGAGAGAACAAGAATAGACTGCCTTTATTTCTGCCTCTGTTGGTGTTGTGTATATAATGCAGGAGCCGGGACATTCCAAATGTTCATCCACATCTTACCAAATCACATCTATTTAAATAAATAAATAAATAGACAAATAGTAAAAAAGGAATCTAAATAAATAAGTATCAAATAGGGATGCATTTAATCCATTTTTGCCAAGGCAACTTTATTTAGAAAGCTGTTTACCTTTCTGAAAAGCCTCATTAGGCATAAAAACAAAGAATGAAGTTGATTAATGTGCTCTAAGTGTGATGTTCAAATTGTAATTTTCATATACGTAAATGGATGCTTCTGCTGTATTTTGTTTGATAATTTACAGAGTTAGCACCGTCCAAACCACTAATCAGTTTCTTTTTATGAAGACAGCTGCAGAAGATCCTTTTAGAATGCTGATTTTCATTAATGCCTTCACTCACCAAGAACCAGGGCCTTTCTCACAGATAACCTCATCACTGTAAACTGAGCTTGGGGAAATTTGGTTCATTTGCAATTCAGTTGGGGTTTTTTTTGTTTGGTTGGTTTGGTTTTGAGTGTGGGGTTGGTTGCTTTTTTTTTCAGTAAGGTAATCTGAAGAGAAGAAAGGGCATCAAGAAAACCTCAGGTGGATGAATTTACGAGAGAAGAGCGGCTATAAATCAAGACTGGAGTAGTTTGTGTTTTCCTCTTTTTTTGATATTATCATCTGCTGAGCTGGCAGAAAAAAAGCAAGTTGCAGAAAGGTAGCATTTCTCTTGGTACTGTCTGTATATTTTGTGGGATGGTGATATTAATACAAATTAGTTTTAACACATCACTTTTTTAGTAATTCTGTTCTAAAGCTCCTTCAGTGCAAAAAGTATTGCTACAACCATATGCACTTGGCAAGAAGAAGAAAAGACAAACGGATTAATACACTGGGTTACCATGTGTGGAAAATTCAGGTCTAAATCAGAAGTTGTTATAGCATGCTATGCTGTTTTACAGAATTGCCTCAGTTTCTCTCAGCAGTGCTAAAGCTGGCTCAGTGGCAGCATTAGTTTCTGTTAATTTGGAATTTTCATGCTCCAGTGACAGTATTATTTTTTTGTGCCATTGTAAATAGTAGCTAACCAATCAAATGTTCTAAATACATTAATGTTCTACCTCTGCGCATAGGTATGAGGAGATTAGACTAATTCTGTTGTACAAAGAAAACAGCCTCATGGAAGCACTGAAAGTACATTTAGTGTTGCAAGGAAGAATGATTTTTCTCAAAATATTTTTCATAGGACCACAACAAAATTAGAGGTACTCCCCTAACTTTAATACTGCAAACAGCAGTAATGAAACAGTCTAGCAGTTTTTATAACAAATCCAAGTATAAGGGTGTTAAGCAAATTCCAACGATTTCAGAAATCAGTCTGAGAACAGATGACACAGGTTCAGGAGCGCCTGCAGTATCTCCACAATGATTAGAGATCTGAATCTACATTTGAAAATGGAAAATGTCCTTTGTTGCCTCTTTCAGAAATATGTGTTTATAAACTCTAGCTTGATTCCTTTCTGTTAAATCTTCCCATCTCTTCCACGTAGTCTATACTACGCCTCCTCTTTTCACCTGCCTCTTGATCCTCCCAGCTGCATACGGTCGCCTACCCACCATGATGCTAGTCATTGAAATGATACTAAGGTCGTGCAAGCAGATTTGGGACTCTTCATGTAGAGCAAATCATGCTGATGAGACTACGCAAGCAAGATGGGATTTCCAGAAAAGCAAAATGATGTTCTGTGGTTAGGCACCTTGAATATCAGTATAATTACTTCAAGAAAAAACTTTCCACTTGTGAACTCTTGGCCTTTCTGCCTAACTTCTGTAATTCATTGGCTCTATGTGATGTGTTTATAAGCAATTTCACAGAAGAATGAGAGAGAACAATTATGGAAGGTGTGCCTTAATGAGAAATGGGTTGGGAGGAAAGGATTACAGTTTACTATTGAACTGAGAGGATGTATACTAAAATAACTGGGAAGAAGACAAGAAAAGAAGATTCTGTAAAAAGTAGGAGTTTGTGAGGTGCGATAAATGTGACAAATTGAGAAAGGTTAAGAGCATCACTTAGGTTGACTACTAAAACGAAAGTAGCACACTGCTTATGTGAAAGTGCTTATTTTAGACAAATGAACTGCCAAAGCAACTACCTTTCTGAGGTACAAGAGAATGTCAGTCTTCAGCTCAGATATGTGGAAGCAAGACTGTGTTATACAGCATATGTTATCTGTGATAAATACAGCAGATCAGGATGAGTGAAAGAATAGGAAATCAAAAATGCTCTTGGGTCATAAATGATTATCAGAGATAGGGTGCCAAAGGCTGATAGCAGCAGAGGTTTTGGAGTCAGAGAGGAGGAATATAAGAAGAGAAATGAAGGAGCACTGCTACTGTTAAAGAAACACAGCTATGGAGGTGCTACAGAAACCTTCCTTGCCAATTTCTGCCTATTTTCTTTGTATTTCAGATATATAAACAGTTGGGACTGTAGGTTGCCACTATGTAATCCTGTTGCTGCTCCTCCAGACAGCGGGATCATCCCAGCTGTAGAAAAACAAAGTTAACAGAAAGAAAAAAAGAAAAAAAAATAAGCAAGTAGTTAAGCAGTAAGAGGTAATGAGAATCATAGCAAAACTGTCAGCATTTAGCTTTAGAGAGACTTTGACAGCTATTTGGCACCCACAAAAATAATTTCTCACATGTTGACAAGCCAAATGTGGCACCTGGTACATGATCTGTATTCAGTGCTTTTTGTAACATCTGCAAAGTAGGGGTTGCCTATCTGTTCCTTATATTTCATTGGTTTACTGCACAAAATCCGTACAAGTATAAACATGAGCTATGAAGTGTTGTTATAGCAGTCATTTTAACTGAATTTTCTGAAAATATAGACTACTTGGAATGATATAGTAATTATATTGTTTTGCCAATTTATATATATTCTCAAGAAAAAAAAAGTGTTTTGATATGAATAAACACAACATTATCAAATTGACCCAGGTACAGAAAGCAAAGTATGCCAAAATGAAGATATCTAGTAATATGAAGAAAAAAAATCTTAGTGTGCTGGTACATTGTGTCTTCTTGGGGGGGAGTTCTTTTCCTCCGAACTCCCTCAAACAAGCTCTGTCTGAAATGTAGTCCGCTGAAAGTACAAAATTTATGGGCAAATTATATTCTCACCTAAAGTAATCACTAATATAATGTCATTTTTTCACTGAAAAGACATATAGGTAGCCTGGAATAGATGAAAGATGATGTGTTAGTTTATAGCAACAGTTCTTTAGAGTGATAACTGAATCCAGCAGAACAGATTCCAGCGTTAATTGTCCCTGCTGATATCTAGGGTTTTAATTCTATTATTATCAAAGCTCACATTGAGCCCATATGCTTGCTTTTTTGCCCTTGGATGTTACATATATAAAAGACATTCTATAAGAAAATCTATTTCCAGTAAAAAATGTGCAGTCATATGGTGCATTTAAGAGATTATAGTAACTGCACTGTACATTGTACAGTTCAAAATTATGTAGAATCAGACTGTAATAGAAAATTTCAAGAACAAACATTTAGGAAACCTACTCAGAAAAAAACTTGGGAGCAGAAGTTATTACACTTTGATCTAAGTATCCACATTCATAGACATGTAGGATAATTCAGGCTGTAAAAGACCTTTGGGGGTCATCTCCTCCAGACCCTGCTCAGAGCAGGGACAAATTTAGGTAGAGCGGGTTACCTGGTCACTGACCAGACGAGTTTTAAACTTCTCTCCAGAAGGGATACCACAGCCTCCCTGAGCAACCTATTCCAGTGATTAATCACCTTCACTGAGGGCTTTTTTCTTCAAATTCGGGTGCAATTTGCCATGCCGCACCTTGTGTCCACCACCTCTGGGCTTTTCAATATCTGTCAGAAGTCCCTATGACTACCTGTTAAGGCAACTAGCATGGCAACTAAACCTCCCTTAGCCTGTTCTTCTTAAGGCTGAACAAACCCAAGTCTCTCAGATTCCTGTGTCACGTGCTCCAGCCCCCAACCACCACAGTGACTCTCCCCTGGACTCGGTGTATCTTGTACTGGACATGCCAGCACTGGATGCCATAGCCAATGCCCTTGTGGTCTCACAAGTGCCAAACAGAGGAGAATGAGCACTTCCCTCCTCCTACCGGGAATGGTCTTCCTAATGCAGCCCACCCCACCATTTCCTCCAGGATACAATGCTGACTCCTGTTCAAGTTCTTGTCCTCCAGGACCCTTTGTCCTTTACTGCCAAGCTCCCAGCTTTACCGTTTCTCCAAGCGGTAGAGGCGGCTCCCAGGCTGTACTGGTGTATGGAGTTATTCCATTCCAGGTGCAGGACATTGCATTTCCCCTTATGAACTTCATGAGGTTTCTGCCCATTTATTTCCCCAGCTTCTCAAGAGCTCTCTGAATTTCAGCCTTGCTTTCCAATGTATTATCAGATGTTTCCTATCACAGTTTCTAAGAGTGCTCTGTCCCACTGCCATTTCCTTAAGAATGGCAATATGTACTTTCAGCCCCTCTATTGGCCCCTCAGGTATGCCACTCGTAACTTGTAATTTCTGAACTGTGAACATTGACCCACCACTCTTTGAGCCAGATGAAGTCTCTACAATTTGAAAAAGGTAAGTTTATGATTCTGGTTTTCATTAATGAATAGTACTAGATGGGTTGAGTGGGGACAGTGCAGGCTCGTAGTAAAGACTAGGAAGAACTGACAAAAGAGATGTAGGTGGGTGAGAGTATCCCCAGGAAAGAAAAAATGTTATGTTAACTCTAAAACTGGAGAAAACTTGGAATCCTACATGATCCCAGAGAAATAATACAACAGCTTTTATCCCAAAAGACCAAAATTGGGTGTTTGGGGTTTTTGGTGGGGTGGGGGCGATTTAGTTTTTTTAAAGACAACTAAATCTGTGGATACATTTCTGCAGAGTTTTAATAGTCTGACCTCAAAAGACCAGAACAAATTTCCCCACCTCTTTAGCTGGCATTTGAGCAATAATCTCATTCCTTTCTTTCTCACAAGACCCAAACGTTTTTGGAGTGTGTGCATAGCTTAACCTTGGTCTCTTCAACTCAGATCCACTCCCTTTCTCTTCATCCTCTTTCCAGATGCTACCTAGTTCAATGAGACCCTGTAGAATACTCCAGTAAAGACGTATCTGCCTATATAGCTCATTTTAAAATGTCCAATAACCCTCTTCGTGACACAAAAATTGTTTCAGAAAAAAAGGAAGATTGTTCTTCGTGTTTATTTTTAAATGTTATTATTTCTTCAGTGTTTTTGATGTTACAAGAAAATTAGCTTGATTTTTAGCATAAAACATTTAAAGTGAGAAATTAAGAAAAAGTTCCTTACTAAGGTTCCTTACAAGAAAAGGCTACCTAAATTGTCAGCTTAATCCTTAATTATTTTTAAACATGAAGGTGATAAAGAGAGCTACCTGTAAATGCCTGAGCTGTACATGTTTTGTAACTGTCTATATCATGATCCATTCCCAAGACACTTATTCTTCCTGCCTGAGAAAGCTCAAAATATCATACACACTTCCATGCATCATGACTTTGTTTCTAGGTTCTGTTTACAGACAGAGTCTCAGGACAGATGTCCTGGAAAAACCTTGCATGGGGCAGGTCTAGCAGGCAATTCTGAACTAAAGCAATAATATTTTTTTCAGCTCTTAATGAAGTTTGTTGTTGGGAAAGGTCTTAGCTGAGGGGTCGCTGAAGGTTCTGGAGCAGTTCTTGCATGGGCAAACTCTCCCGTTGAGTAAGGAAGCCTCTACAAAAAACAAAACAAAACAAAACAAAACAAAAAAACCCCAAAACGAAATATCCCCCCTGCCCTGAACTAAATTACCAGGAATATAATTTAGTGAACAACATTAACAGAGTACAGTTTTAGGGCAGAATCTGAAAAATAATCCAGACAGGGAATTTAAGAAGGCAGAATGTAATTATCCAAACTGGACTTTCCTCAGGACACCATGGCTGGCATCACTGTTCTGGAAAAATCAGTGGAATCTCTAATGACCAAAAGTGGGGTAAACAATAGTTTTACTTAACCTGTGCCATGCAGGTGTTCTCACGTGTGCTTCTGGAGCATTGACCTGATGGCTACTCAGAGAAAGCTGTGCTTCGGACACCTATTGAATAACCAGTGAACCTGGATGAAATATCACCAAAAGAAATTCAGGACACATATAAATATGTGAAGATTTGCCACATTTTTTTTTCAATTAATTTTTTCTCAAGTTGTCATTTTAAGGAATACAAAGAATGCTGTCATGGAGAGTTTAAGACTCCATAAGTTGCAGGAAGATCCTTGCACAAATGTTTGCACCATATTTACAAGTCATTCTTTATAAAATTTTCAGGAATCCAAATAAGGAATAGAAACAACTCCATGCAATCTATGTAATCATAAACTACTGGTGGTGAAATCTCACTCAAGGCAAATATACTGAATTCTGTTGACATAAGCTGATCAAACAATTCTCAACAACCAGATTTTTAAAAATCATAGTCTACTTGTGAGTAATTTACAAGTAGGAAAAGGTCATGCTTTCTTGATAAATGATTCATTATACATAGTCTGCTCAGTACAGTTCATTCACTCCATTAATAAACAGCACAGATGACAATCTAGTATTTTTAAACCTCCTTTTATATTCATTCTTTTCTTTTTTCTAGCTTTTATTTTAAAGTTTCAGGAGTCTCCATAGGTAGGTTATTGAAAAGGTGCCCAATGTTAACAATGCACCTCATTTTCCCAAAACTAAGGCCTCCATCATCTGACCCATGTAGCTCTTTCTTAGTAAAAAAGCTGATGAATTGGTCAGAGAAGAAGCAACTTCCCAATCCAAGGATGTAAACATCCTTCCTCCAGCTCCTTTTTATTTAATCCATGGGATCTGGTCCTGAGCATACCATCTAATTAGAGTTCATATATCATCACAGAGTGAAAGTGTGCCTTGGAGGTGTGCCATTTCTTTGCATTTAAGGTTTGATTCTGCTGCACTAAAGGCTGAAGAAATGATTCCTTTGACATGTACAAATGCTGTACTAGGCTGTGGTGCTTTATAAGTAGAAAATAGATTTAAACATACATCTAAAAATATAGTAGAGCCTTTTTTTTTTTTTGTAAGAAATACCACTTACTGAGAGAGCAGCTGTGTACTGCACCAGATCAAGTTTGAGTGGTTTTAAGAGGCCACCCCATGTAGAGCCCATTATATTAATCCAATTTTGATGGATGAAGTCCAAGCATACATGGTCTCCTGGTGATTTTCGTCACCAAAATATTTAAACACAATGAAAGAATTACATTATTAAACAATTTTCCTTTTTGATATTTAATAGGCATTGGAACAGGAAACTCATAAATGCATGGCAGAGCCCTTATACATTAAGCAGTACAGTGTATATGCTTAAGAAGCTCACCACCAGCGAGATTTAACAAAATTAGTCGAAATAGCCACCCTGAATGCTTTGATTTCGGGAGATACAATCCTTCTTCTACCTTATAATCAATATTTATGGATGGCATATCACTCTGTGACCACCACTGTACCACAGCTGCCTCTGCATGTACCGCTTGCACAAAAGGTCAATAGAGTTCGCTCTTCTTGGAATGTCATGTGAAAAAAATCGGCAATTATATAAACCATTTTTCATAAAACAAAGCAAGTCTTATTACTAGCTTTGTTGCCAGAAATGAACACTAAATGACTCCAAGATACTTAGCAGTAGGTATTTCATCATGGAAAAATAGTATTGGGACAATATATGGAGAAGTTCCAGGAGGGGATTATAGAATCATAGAACAGAATCATAGATTCATTTTGGCTGGAAAAGACCTTTAAGTTCATCGAGTTCAACTGTTCACCCTGCACTACCAGGTCACCTCTAAACCATGTCCCACAGCATCACATCTACACATCCTTTAAGTACCTTCAGGGATGGTGACCCCACCACATCCCAGAGAAGCCTGTTCAGTGCTTCTGTAAAGAATTTTTTTCTGAATGTGTAGCCTAAACTTTCCCTGGTGCAACTTTAGGCCATTTCCTCTCATCCTATTGCTTGTTACCTGGGAGAACATACCGACAGCCACCTCACTGCAACCTTCTTTTAGGCAGTTGTAGAGAGTGATAAGATCACCCCTCAGCCTCCTTTTCTCCAGGCTAAAAACTCCCAGTCTCCCAGTTCCCTCAGCTGCTCCTCATAAGACTTGTACTCCAGACCCCTTCACCAACTTCGTTGCCCTTCTCTACGCACACTTCAGCACCTCAGTGTCCTTTTTGTAATGAGGGGCCAAAAACTGAACACAGGATTCAGTGAGTGGCCTCACCAGTGTGGAGTACAGGGGAATGATCACTTCCCTACTCCTACTGGTCACACTATTTCTGATACAAGCCGGGATGCCGTTAGCCTTCTTGGCCACCTGAGCACGCTGCTGGCTTGCATTCAACCGGCTGTCAACGAACACCACCAGGTCCTTTTCTGCTGGGCAGCTTTCCAGCTACTCTTCCCCAATCAAGCCTGTAGCTTTGCC
>NW_010420304.1:21255-28777 GCF_000710305.1 Buceros rhinoceros silvestris
CATGCCATTGGCATCAGCCCATTGATCCAGCCTGTCCAGATCCCTCTGCAGAGCCTCCCTACCTTCAAGCAGATCGACACACCCATCCAGCTTGGTGCCATCTGCAAACTTACCGAGGGTGCATTCAATCCCCTTATCCAGATCACTGATAAAGATATCAGAGGACAGGCCCCAATACTGAGTCCTGGGGAACACCACTGGTGACTTGCTGCCAACCAGATTGAACTCCATTCACCACCAATCTTTGGGTCCAGCCATCTAGCCCAGTGAAAAGAACATCCACCCACGCCATGAGCAGCCAGTACCTCTAGGAGAATGCTGTGGGAAACTGGGTCAAAAGCTTTATTAAAGTCTAGGGAGATAAAATCTGCAGTCTTCTCTTCATCCACTAAATGGGTCACCTTGTCACAGAAGGAGATCAGGTTAGTCAAGCAGGACCTGCCTTTCACAAACCCATGCTGACAGAGTCTGATCACCTGGCTGTCCTGTATGTGCCACATGATGGTACTCAAGATCATCTGTTCCATAACCTTTCCTGGCTCCGAGGTCAGACAGACAAGCCAGCAGTTCTCTGGTTTGTGCTTTCGGCCCTTCTTGTAGGTGGGCATCACATTTACTAACCTCCAGTCAGCTGTGACGTCCTTGGTTATCCAGGACTGATGATAAATGATGGGAAGTGGCTTGGTGAGAGCTTTCACTATCTCCCTCAGTACTCTTGGGTGAATCCCAGTCAGCTCCATAGATGTTCACTCACCAGTGTTAGAATCGCATTTTGCTTCCCTCAGGTACAAGCAGTCAGAAATAGTCTTGAGGATTGATTAAAGTCACTAGAACAGGCTTAAACATAAACCTCTCCCGCATTAAGGTAAGACTTTGCTGATGTTGATGGTTGTTGCTGAAGAAAGCACTGTTACAAGACATCAAGTACTTAAAACCAACCACAACAATAAAGATGTATGAATGTAGTATTTAAATGAGCCTAAGTGACTCAACAACTAGAGTAGCTTCTAAAAAAATACATAAATATTTCAGAGTATATTCAAAACGTACCTTTGGATTGTAACTTATATTTGAGTAATGAATAAACAGTTCTTACATAATTAGGAACTTTCAAAAATAGTTACCTACATTGCTAATTGAAACGGCATCTTACACCATTAGTGTTTGGATGATAAGAGTATTAGAGAAATTTTGTAGTATAATAGAATCTTTCATACAGCAAGAATTACACCATGATTCACTTCCATTATTCTCATAGTCTTCTATTTACGATTCAGGGCTAGTCTCTTAGCAGGTAAGATTCACCATAACAGTACTCAATCCAGCACAGCCACAACAGTCTGGCTACTTTGTAAGTTCAATGACAGACCATTCCAAAAACATCACTTTGCTAGCCTCTGGTGTAAATAAACCTCTCACTGTAATGTATATGGGTATTTAGTTGGTAAATATTCATCAAACTTATCCTACAAGATAAGTGATTATCCTATTCCCTGAAACTGACTACCACCATGCAAGCAACAACACGTAATACTGGTGTGGTCAAGTGATTAGAAGTCCCTACCACTATCCAGTCACTCAGAAAAGGCATAAACTTAACAGTTAGTAAGCTGGTCTAATATGACTTTCTCACCTTAAGTGCTCAAAAGCATAACTGCCTTTTCTCTAAGAGTAACACATGCAATTACATAGCCTATGTAAAGACTAGAGGACTGAATTCAGTGAGAAGTGATAACAAATTGCTACCTGATGAAGTTGTATCACTAGCTCTTTAATGAAGGATATCTTGTTCCCTACTGAATATTTTTAGTTTACAAAATGAGGTGCAGGTCAGATGGAGTCAACAGTAACCACTTCATTGAAGGCAGTATAACCTACACCATTTTCATCATATAATGAAAATGATATTTCACGTTAGGTTGCTGGAAGATCCATAAAAAGAACAGCGGCAAAGAGCAGAGAGAATAAGAGTAACTGCCCTCATTTAGTAGCCCATACCTACGCTATCAAAGTCACAGGGGAGAGTAATTAAATTTAGTAGAAACCATCCATGATTTGAAGCTGCCCTTATTTTAAGAATGCAAGGGCAAGGAATTCACTGTACAGTTCAACTTCAATTATCCAAATTATTCAGTGTCCCAAGGTAATCAGATAAAAGTGCTTGTATCATGTTAGAAGTAACAGTCTTTGGGAAACATACACAGTGTATAGAATTATATGTCACAGAGAGAAGAGAGATTAGAGAAGTTTTGATGCTTAAAACTGGGTAGAAAACTTCATGAGAAGAATATTAACATAAATTCAGTTTTGAAAATTAAGGAATTGGATAAATTGGTGAGTTTTGATAAAGCATTTATAGGACATTCACTTCTGTGCAATAATGAATATTGACATTGTGTTTCCAAAATGGCTTCAGATAGTGTATAGAGGTCATGCGAGTGACATGTGATGCCAAATGTTGCCTTGTAGGAAGAAGGTAAGGAGAAAGAGCATTGGGCTGACTTGCATGCCTTTTACCAGTGTACAGTTTCTGCCCCTCAAAGACATGAAAGTTATGATCTGATAGCTCCATTTTTATTTCAGCAGTGGAGAGTCTCTCAAATATCTTTCGTTCTTTGGTTTAACAGCAATCTGATTCATGCTTGTATACAATATATTTTAAATATTTTTTATGGCATTCATTCACAAGAACGCTAGAAGCTGTCTATGACTGCTATGTCTATGGCTGCTATCTTCCTGGTCATCAACAAACCTAGCCTTTCCAGAACAACTTCTGTCATAACCATTGCATCTCAAAGTGGAACAAAAAAACCCAGTGGTGACAATGTTTTAAAAACATAAGAAAAATCTACCCATTACTCATTTAAAATTCTAGGAAAGTATTGGGGATATAAATAGTAGACAATTACCCTGACTATTTCAAACTATTACAAGAATGTGATAGTGGAAACGCTGATTTGCACAACATCCATCCTAGTACAGCTTCGTTTTCATGAAAGAATAGCCTTAATGTTATTAAAAAAAAAAAAACACTAAAGATTACTCTATAAGTTATAAATCAACACACGATTTGACTAAGAATTTTCAAAAAGGTTTGGCAGAAAGTAATAGGTGGGGAGGATTATTGATCTGATTACTGACATTTTGTCATAAAAACTTGCCATCTTCTAAGTTTCATCTCTACAAAGATGACAATCATCATATAATTTAACTCTAAATAGTATCCTTGAAAGCTCCTTTAATATTAAGATACAGAAAACTGTCCAAGAAATCTGTAATAAAAAAGAAATTGTAAGTGGAGCAATGAAATTTGCATTATGATAGAACTGCAAAAATGCTACTGATATTAAACATTTTTCTGTTCATATATTAAGCAATTCAGCAAGGAAATGAAAAATAATAACACAGAGTACATTTATCATGTTCATACGTATTTGAAACAAAGACCATAAGTAATGCTTGATAATAGTATGAGAAAATAAATAAATAAAAAAGATATAAATCTGTAGGAAGTGTGGAAAAGAATATAAAATAAATTACGTACATCTGCTGCAATACCAGGTGATTTCTAAATAAAAAGAGTAAAAAATATTGTTCAAGAAATGTTTAAGAAGAGTGATGTGCAACATGTAAATGTTGACCAGAGATATGGGGGAAAAAAAATCTATGTTAAGATAAACTACTCACAGGAAAAAAAAAAATTGTTTTCTTTATTAACCTAGTGTTTAGTCTCATGCATTTATAACAATGGATTAGTATCTAGTATCATAATAGCCTGGAAAATGAAATTTAAGCAAATGAAATGCATATATACTTGTATTGACATATTAATACTAAATACAAAATAAAACCACTCTACTTATATGTTAGTAAATTACACTCCAGTAAAACAAATATGACAAAAAATTCCAGAAAGACTATATAACCACATTTTAAAATCAGGTTTTATTACAGCACATTGAGCATTTGTTGTTGCAATGCACCTTGAAGTCTACAAAGCTTCAGGGTGATCAATGATTGCATCTTGCTACCGCGCAAAGATTTGACATACCTTTTTCCACTACCTTGCACCTTTCAGCACCAGTTGTCTGCATTTTTGCAAGGCACCAGCAAACAAATTTTAAAATGACACTGTTCCATCTCAAAGCATGAAAAAATGAGAACATAACTACCAAGCGAGAAGTGCAGAATCTAGATCATCTGGAGCAAGAGCCAAATGCAATGCTTTGTCTTCTGGTACCCAGTTTAAAGGATAACTTAAGCTCCTTTATCGCTTCTGTGTTCTCAGAAAAAAATAATTTAGTGTACACAAAGGGGCAAAGGTACATCACATAAGTCCATTTAAATTAGTTACACTATTATGAGTTCCTTCATTAATAAAATCATTACTATTTTAATTATGCCTCCTTAAAAGCATGCTTCATTTAAAAAAATACAAAAATATACGAGGAAACTATTAAAGAAGCTGTTTTCCTAGCTCCAGTTCCACAACACCTTTCTCCTTTCTAATTGATTCTTATGTACCTTTTTGGCTGTTGACTTTTTCATCCAGGCCGCTAAAGATGTTTTAAAGAATTTCCCTTGCCACAATGCTCATGACAGAGCCAATTTGTTGCAACAAAGATTTCAGCATTCCGTGCTGCGGCTATCAGAACAAAGCAAAATACAAGCAGTCTTAGAGATACTGTCTCTTTAGATCTGGCACCATGTTCTAAAATCGATCTGAATAATATATCCTGTCCTTAAACACAACTCTGAATGTCATTCCTATTAATTCAAAGATCCTTTCATAGACCAACCTGCCTGGATTCCATGTTTTGCTGGTTTTATAACAAAACTCTTTATACCCAAAACAGGTACTGTAACACAGCATTATGCTATCTGCTGTAATCCACTATTACCTCGAAAAGATATATAGAGAGATATATCAGTATGTCAATTACATTTAATTAAATGAATATAATCTCTTTAGAATCAAATCTTTGCCAAAATCTGAAAAAAAAAAAGTGTTGCAAGTTGGCTAACCAACCTTTCATCAATTGGCTGATTGCTGACAGCTCTGTGGTGTATGAATCAGGAGCCAGAATGTCATTTGCTAACATATTGGGAAAAATATTTCTGGCACCAAAGTCCATTTGCATGTTGTAAGAAAATGTTTTTATACACTTCCACAAGCAGTGAAATGAGACCAACAGAACAAGTCTGGTTGTCAAGTATTGTATGCAGATCTCTGCATTAATATGGCAGTGAAAAATACTTGATTTCTCAAAATAAGTCCTAATGAACCAAAACACAACCAGCTAACTGGTACATTTTGAAAGTCAGGTCATGTATGTGAATGCAGACCTATGAATTCCACTATGGGACAAGGCAGCTAGAAGTTAGGTACCCTGGTGTCTTTGGGACAGATTTAAATGATTTGAGTACCTAAGCGAGAACTTATGGGTAGAATTCAGAGCAAGTGATATCACCTGTGTAACCTTAGGCAATTCATTAGAAATATTACCTTAGATTCCTTCTGTAGAGAGAGAAAACCTTCCAAGAGAATTTATCTCATGGAAATCTGTATTATTATGCTCTCTATCATCATAGAATACTGTCTACAGTAATGAGTTCTTGAGTTCTGTGCCTCAGATGGATCGATTTCTGTAGATGTCCTAGGACAAAATATTAGCTAAATTATTTTATCCATGTACCTGCCACTACTATAACACAGTAATCTACCTTCTTAGGACTGTATTTCTAAGACTGTTTGGAAATTATGATCTAATTTTTTTTACCCATGCCCCTGCCACTACTATAACACAGTAATCTACCTTCTTAGGACTGTATTTCTAAGACTGTTTGGAATGGCTCATATTTGTATATCAAGCTGCCTGCCTCTTGCTTCAGCCTAAGGTAATGATAGAAGGGAGCGGTCAACAGCAGATCGAGATCGGTGATGAGTGGAGTCCTTCGAAGTTCTGTATTGGGACCAATACTCTTTAATACCTCTATGAAGAACAATGACTGAAGGACTGAGTGTACCCTCAGCAAGTTTGCAGGTGGCACCAAGCTGCATGGTGTAGTTGACATGACTGAGGAGTGGGATGCCATCCAGAGGGACCCGGACAAGCCAGAGAAGTGGTCTCGTGTGAACCTCATGAGGTTCTATGAGGCCAAGATCAAGGTCCTGCACCTGGGTTGGGGCAATCCTCGGTATCAATATAGGATGGGGGATGAAGGGATAGGGAGCAGTGCTGTGGAGAAGGCCTTGGGGGTACTAGGGAATGAAAGGCTGGACATGTGCTGATAATGCATGCTCACAGCCCAGAAAGCCAACCGTATCCTGGGCTGCATCATGTGAAGCGTGGCCAGCAGGTTGAGGGAGGCTCTACTCTGCTCTGGTGAGATCCCACCTGGAGAACTTTGTCCAGCTCTGTAGCCCACAGCACAAGAAGGAGGTGGGCCTGTTGGAGAGGGTCCAGAAGATGGCTACAGAGGACTGGAACATCTCTGCTATGAGGACAGGCTGAGAGAGTTGTGGTTGTTCAGCCTGGAGAAGAGAAGGCTCTGAGGAGACAACATTGGGGGCCTTTCAGTGCTTAAAAGCAGCCTATAAGAAAGATGAGACAGATTTTTAGTAGGGTCTGTTGTGACGAAACAAGGGGTAACTAATAGAGGGTAGATTTAGACTAGAGATAAGAAAGAAAATTTTTACAGTGGAGGTGGTGATTCACTGGCACAGTTTGCCCAGAGAGGTGGTAAATGCCCCCCATCCCCTGCAACATTCACGGTGAGGTTGGATGGGATTCTAAGCAACTTGGTCTAGTTGAAGATGTCCCACTTTGTTGCAGGGTGGATTGGAGTAGATGGCCTTGAAAGGTCCCTTCCAACCCAAACTATTCTATTATTCTAAATGGGAAGAAATACTTCTGCCTGAAGACCCCCAAGGTGCAGGATGAGGAGACCTCAGAGTATGTGAAGCATTCGCTACCAACATGAGGAAGCTTTCCTGCTTTTTAATTTTTTTTTTTTACTTATTAATTTAAACAACTTTTTGCTCTGTTTTCTAGGAATGTTATCTGTTTTCTGCACTCATCATTTCACATCTGAAATCATGTCACTGTTCAGAATCTGAGAGCACTGAAATTGAAATCAGAGAACAAGTTTTTCTTTCCAGAGTTATCTATCTAATTTGTATTAAGATGCTCCCTGAAAAACAAATTAAGAACCAAACAATCCACAAGAAGATAGAAATCACCAGGAAAATAGAATACTGAACCCCTATTTTGCTAAGCAGTATGACACAGGGTCACAGTCCTTCCATCTTCTGATGCATTTTGTATCACCCTCCTCATGAAATATCATCAGTGTGGCAGACACCTAGCATATCTATAGCTTAGCAAGTGTATTATTCTTCTAGTATGTACAGAAAGGTGCAACAAGGAGAGCGCTGAATGTACATCTCCTTTTCCATAAAGGGACTATTTCAAATACTGCCCCCCCTCCAAAAAAAAAAAAAAAAAAAAAAAATATCAAG
>NW_010420304.1:28838-45434 GCF_000710305.1 Buceros rhinoceros silvestris
AAAAAAAAAAATATCAAGTAACTTCTTTTCAGTTTTCATGGTCCTTCATGGTCCTGGACATTTGGCTGTTCAGTGCTAGGTATTTCTGATTTTGAGCTCCAGCAAACTCTTTCCTTCCAAGATTAAATTCAGGGAAGTTTTTGTGGAATGGTTTATACATCCTATAGCAATATAGAAAAGACATGGACTTGGACTCCCTCCAAACTATCTAATCCACTAACAAATTCCCAACAGGTCTTGCCACACACATTTCTGCAAATCTTCATGCCATGCTACAAAGTACATCACACACAGTCTCAGACCTATGCTGCAAAATTATATTCTAGCAGACTGCAAGCCCTTATATCTTAGTCCACACACAAATCCCCGGGGGGACCAGTGACAAGTGATAGGCAATTTGGATTTGGACTACCTATTCAAGCGAGAGCCAGTCTTAAACAGTGTAGAAGCCAAGTTTTTCTCCACTATTTCATCTATGGGACAAGAGAGCATTTCTTGGGGCACATACCTAAAGAAACCAGTGAGTTTTGCTTATTCCTTTGCAATAAGGAGGCAACTAGCTCCTCTGAAAAGGTGCAAGATTCTTGATTCCAGATAGACACAGATGTGCAACTCTACCCTATACATCTGAGCTTTGCTAAGGGGGACAGAGTGAAAGCATATTCTGGGCTTTCCCAGTGGGTAAGTCTAAATTGCTCCCGGCTCACCATATTTATTGCTGGGATCTGGAGTACCTGTGAACTCTGGAAATTGCTCTGAACTGTAGAGCTAGACTTTTGATTCGATACAGCCTTAAGGCTTACTTCGAACTGGACTCAAATGTCTTAGTAATATTTAAAAATGGTCTTCAAGTCTAGCATCCAGATTCTTCAAGTGTTTTTATGTTTTTTCTATAGGCCTGAACAGATTCTTACAGAATTAAGGTCATTGCAGAGCTATGGAACACTATGATTTCTAAACTAAGTGCTTTTAAACAAGTACTGTTCATCTGCTGTGGTTTGGTTTGAACTGTTGAACTTGAGAAGTATAATGTCAATGTCCATATTCATGATGGGTTCTTAGGAATTCTATGTTGTGCAAGTGCAGCTGGAGTTATAAAAGTACTAAAAAAACTCTGCAACCATGAACATAATTTTTAAAAGGCAAAAATATGTTTTTAACATTCTTCCTTTCAGATAGCAAATTTTATCCCACTGACCGTTTCTGTAGCTGGAACACTGAAAACACTGTGACACTTTCCACCATTGAATTCTGAACAAATATTTTTATAAAGACAGACAAGAACAGCTCTCTAAACATTTCATAGTTTTGTGGGGAACATGCATAAAGACTGACTGATTCATTTTGTAAAAACTGTTCTCTATGTGGGGTCAGACAAAAATAAATTTAAATTCTTGCATTGATTCTTAGTTCAAATTTAAATGAACTTAATTGAGTTTCCCTTGGAAATTACTTAAGGAAATTTAAATCAGAGCCATATTATTTCTTCATGATAGGAGGAAAGTCCAGATGATGATATTGGCATTGGAGATGTCTGTGTCTGGGGCCATCCAATACTACACTACAATGAGTACAGATCGATGAGCAATAATATAATAAACAGAGCTTAAGATAATCAGGTAGTGGACGCTAGTTAAAATACAAAGGACTGCATTTTAGATATCTCAGAATCATTGGATTTTAATCCTCCCCTGGATATCCAGTGTAATTTCAATCATTATTACAATATGTACAACTTAATTTAATTTCTAAATTATTTTTTAAAGACAGACTATATGAAAAAATGGGTTATAAATATGCATTTGTTTTTGAAAGGAAGCAGGCTGGTACCTGATAAGTTCTTTCTTCTTTTAGAGAAATTTGTAGTAAATTCAAACCTGTGTGAGGACTGCTGTCAATACTGCTTGAGACTAAATTATTTTTATCTGCACAAGAAGTCATGCTGAGCTAGGATAGAACAAATGTCTTCGTTCTCCTGCACAATAAGGTCTATTCCATAGGAAGTGTCTTCAGGAAAGTGTTAGGGATTTCAATCTGCTGAATCATTGACACATCTCATAATCCGTTTCACATGGTCTGATGATGAATTTTTTTCATAAAATAAAATGAAATTACACTTTGAAAAATTTGAAGTTCTGAACTCTGAATTGCCAGAATTTCAGAAATTTCTTGTAATTTCTATGCCAGCACAAATGGAAAAGCAAAGATACTGGTTTTAATACAATAAAATAAAAACAGTACTACCTAACAGCTATATTGACATGGCTTTTCATCACTACTAGCTTACATTATATGTGACAATAACTATTTAAGCCTTTGAATTTCACTTCCAGTAGGCTCTGAGCCATCAATTACACTAGTTCACAAGAGACTAAAATTTGGAGTGCCCTATGTCCTCTTGGTCTCAGGCTGTGTAAAATGTCCGTAATGGACTGGAAACAACTAAAAGGCTAAAAATTTCACTCAGGTACTTCCTCTCCTATTTGAAGAGAGGTGAATAATCCCAAGAGACAAGCAGGTAATTTATAGTTAAACATTTTCCTTTGATCTGTATATCGCTTTTTCTATTTCGAGCTAATTTGATTAAGTACGCACAAAGGGGGAGCCAAAGGAGAAAGGTTTTTCTTCAGGCAGTCAGCCAGGAAACACAGTAGCAGAGACCTAATTTATTATTATTGTTATTATTATTATTGATCGATCTCCAAGTGATACACATAATTGACTCAAAATAACAGAAGACCTGAATTAAATCTGAAACATTTGAACACACTTAATATGAGGTTTCCCAGTGCTAAGAGCTTGGATAGTCTCAACTACTTTCAATACCACAGAAAATGTAGGTAACATTGTATTATGGCTTCACGAGTTATTTTGTGTCAGCTGAACTTCAATAACTGACAATATGGATGCTGTTACCCCACTGCAAATATGAAGAAAAATGATCTAGCTTATGTCCTCTCTTGTTAAGACTTAAGCAAATGCATTTCATATTACACTTCCTGTCAGTTACACAGTCAAAGTACAAAGTAATTACCTACATCTGATTTAGTCATCTAGATGTCTTTTATAAAGCACAGGAAGAAATGGCAGCTGTGTGAAGTGATTCATCTCATTCTAAAGTAGACAGCTAAAATATATCAGAAGAAATATGCCTTAAAACTACCAATTTCTTTTTTACTAGGGTCCCTACCAGTTTGTATGCAGACATCTAACCAAATTTGCATGAGACAAACTCAGGCACAGTTGCAACAGCCCAGCTTACACACGACAATTCCTCTCTGGCAATAATTCATTTGTGCATTTTTGCTGCAAAGATTTTTTTTTGTGTGTGTGAAGACAGAGACATGTAGTGTTGGCTCAAGGTACTTACTGTCTATACACACACCACATTCTCCTGCTTGCTCTAATTGTGAAAACATAAAACCGTGATGAATCATAGGTTGGAGAACAGCGACTCATTTTAGTCCTTTTGCTGGTGTGACCCAATAATATAACCAATTCTGGTCTTGCCTATATTGCCGTCTTACCACCAATTATATAATTTTGTACTTTTCTATACTTAGAAATTGTAAAATGTTGGATGGCAAAATTGGGCTAGGTATACATCTACTAGGTATGTCACACAGTACTGTGAGAAAGGGGGTTGTTACAAAACAAAAAAATAAAACCCAGTAAGAAACAGTCAAGCAGGTAGCCAACAATCTGCAAGGTCTGATCATTGATCAAATCTCTGTTCTAGTATAGAAAGAATTAATCTTTACTTAATGAGTCAACCTCACACAAGAAAACAGACTTCTCTGACCCAAAACCTTAATGTGTATAGTGTCTAGAGTAACATTCTACTGGGACAGATGTTACCACAAGTCAACTGCCGACGAATTTACATCACTTAAAGGAAACTAACCATTGAAAGAAAGTAGAAAAATGTTATTCTTCATACGTAAAACATATGGAATGCTGTATTCCAGCTAGCTTAGAAATTACTCTAAGTGTATTAAAAGAACATATACGGTATATAATTTATCTTAAAAATTAAAATACTCCTTCACTGCCGATCAAAACTGCTGCTAACTGCTGTTGATGCCTTATCTAAGACTATGATTAACATTATTTAGAAACAGTACTGCTGAGATGTAATACATTTTGCAGGGTGGATCCTGCATCTTAGTTACTTAGGAGAATATCTGCTAATTGCTGTTCTTTGAATTCATAACATCACCACTGTAGCAACAATTAAGTTGTATAATCCTATGTTTTCAGAAAATTGTAACTTTATATAAATTATCTACTCATAAAGTTCTCAACCCAAAGAAGGCATTTTGGAACAGTCTGACACACCACCATTTGACTGCTTAGGATTTGCATGTTCGAAAATGTGCTACTTCTTTTGCCTCCTTTTTGATGACACATTAACATACTTGTCAACTTATGGTACTCAAAACTCCCCAGGATTTTTAAGGTGCCAGCTTGCAGTTCTCAACAAGTAGAAATGTTTCTGACATATTTGGGAGACTGCTTAGAAATACAACAGGTTTAAGTGTTCCTCAGTTAGGGAAAGGTCAGTGACACTTGAAACTGCCCAAAAGGAGCTGTGACACTGAAGAAACTATCAAGGTTTGTTACATTTTCCAGTCAGTTGAAAGGGACCAGTCCACTGGCACGGAAAATCCTGCTTCTGCTTTTTTCCCTCTCAGAACAAAGTAGACATAAATTTGTTTATACTGGCTGGAAAGAATATTTACCTGTCCTAAACAATTACAATGCTGTAAGGATACTACAGCTGAACAGGTGACCATGCGTATCAACATCTGACACTTGGCCACAGCTCAGTGGGCTTGGGTCTAGGCATTATGCAGTGAAATATGGGTCTAGACATCTAGCTGCTACTCTCATGTGATCCTCAGTCTAACGGCTTAGTGACAGTGTCAAAGTAATTAAACGCCTCAGAAAAACAGCTGTAGAATCTGAACCGGCCTCCTGAATAACGCCAATGAGGCATGGGCTGTTACCTCCTCACATTTGCTCAACAGAAAACCCAAACCACCGATGTCAGAGTCACTGTGAATTTGCAGATGCAGAGGGCAGGGGGAAATAAAGAAAAAAGAAAAAAATCCCAAAGCAGCCTCCTTTATAAGATTTGGTCTTCCACACTTGCTGAATCTTCACAAAAATGAAGCCATGTAGACCAAAATGAGAAACAATGGTCACAATATCACAAGAAGTGTCCTCCTGGTCTTATGAGGCTGTCACTCCAACTGACATATACTGTGAAGTAATAAGCAACACCTTCTCCAGATTCCAGAATGAAGGGAGATAAATGGCACTGAATTGGCTGTGTTTCACCAAAATGTCTCAGACAAGCTACAGCCGCAGCAGGCTGAGCAGCTGAGCCCTTGGAGACTGGGCTCAAAGTCTCAGGCAGGAAGGAAAGATTTATTGCCATCTGTTAAAAATGATGCTGAGGTCTCGGAGAGACCTACTGGGCTACACAGCAGCACCTAGCAACTCTAAAGGTAGAGGAACTGTGCTTCTTATAAAGTTGGAAATTCTACATTGTGTTTATGTTGTTATTACAGTTACATTTGGCAGGGAAAGAAGGATGTGGGAAACGGAACCTTTAAGAGGCTAAGATGAGCCAAACTGAAGCAGTCACTGTCATCTGCTGTCTTGTTATATTATTCAGGGACTCCTGTTATACAGCATGGATCACCTAGGACTCAGATGCTGAATGTAGCAACCCTCTATCATGCTGCTTGGCACTGAGTGACTGCTGAAAAACACAGCAACCTTGGTGGTTGACAACCTCTATATATTCACAGGACAGCTACTGCATGAACAGTTTATATTACAGGTTTCTCCAATCTGCCTCTGCTAAAATATCACTATACTCCCAAGATTTTCCTAGGTATACAGCAATATTGGAAACTCCATTCCCTTTCAAATGCATCGTTTGCTACAGGCTGCTCATTATTAATAGTGACGGTGGCAGCAATTTGAGAGAGATAGAAACTCCTGTAATTTTGAGGAGATATTTGAGACAGGATGGCAAGGCACAGAAGCAAATACTCTGTTCATGCTTGCAACCATCACCTCTTAGCAAAACCAGAAAATATTGATGGGCAAATAGGGTTGATAGCTACATACTGAACATACAGAATTCAAAGAATGCAACAAAACCAGGAGCTTGCCTCCAAGCTCTGAGCTTTTGTGGTGTTCCTATCAATAGCAGATAGGAATATGAAATATTTTGTTAGTTTTCACTGGAAATCTACAACTGGAATTTCAAATTAGCTAGAAATCTGAAATCCAATGTAGAATTTGATGTCTTACTGCCATTTTTATTCTAAAACTTATCGGTTAATCATTGTATGAAATTCCCCACACTTCTCGAACATTTCAACAATAGTTGATCTAGAGCATTAAAGGCCTTTAAACATGTTAATGTTATTCCAGTATCGCGTTTGCTCTCGCTAAGCCATAGATTAACAGCTTCGTAAGTCGTGAAGAGCAGACCAAACTAAAGGGTGAGTATATTGCACTTGCAAAATTGTACATTACACAACCTTCTTTATACCATACATAAATGAATACATTCTGTATTATAGCACCTTTCCCTTTTTTTTTTCTTTCATTCTAAAAGGCATGATGAATAAGAGAGTTCAGTGTCTGGAGAAAGTGTTCTACTGTGTTAACCCAGCAGCAAAAGGAATGGTAAACATCTCTCGTCAAAATAATTCTTCAGGATTCTGCAGAGCAAAAGACAATTATTCATTCTGAGGTGAAGCCCTCACTCTTCACCCACATTTTTTTTTTTCTAGACCCAGATCAAAATTGTTTTTCTTCCCGAGAATAACCTTCTTTATTTCCCTTTTTAACTCAAATGAACACAACTACTATGTGTACTAACTAGGTTTCTGTGTCAAGGGGCACCAAAAATATGTTAGTATTGCTGAGGAGACAAAGGAAAAACCTTGATCTGAGAAGGTGTTCTTGTCAACAAAGAACAAACATAAAGGACCCACATAAACGCTGAAAAGCTTAACCAAAAAAGGAATCACATGGAATGGTATTATTTCAAAAGCCTTAAAAAATGTCTCAGAGTACCTAGCAGGCAAACATGGAATATTTTTTTTTTTTTTTGCTTGTTTGTTAGGGGTTTTTTGTTGCATTTTACAGCATAATAAGAAGCCTGAGAACACATTATAGTCCTTTGTAGGAGAATTTAAGACCTGGTAATTGTCTGTATTTTGCTTAAAGGTATTGATTGTGCTTTCTGACATAGCTTGCCACACTCTGATAGCATTTTAAAAGCATACTGTGCTTGAACTATCAACACACAGTATTTGTTAGTTTTATGCTCCACAAGTTACTTTGTTATGAGCAATGGCTATGAAGTTTTGCATTGTAGCATTTTTTTCACAGTTGTTTATTAGATATGGATCCTCATTTTGAACTTTTTGCTTTCTTTGCCACTTCCATGGCATTTATAATGTACTGTAATTTATTTGGAAATTGGACCAGGCAACATTAAAGGAAATTCTGGTGGTTGCAGTCATTAAAGGTTTTCCTTTGCTGACATGTAAGTGGGGCTCTTTACAGAGTGCTTACCTGTTTGATCTGTGCTTAAAGGATGTGTAGATTTAAATCAATTATATAAAATAAAACACTGGGCAAAAAGCAGCATCTAGTGGGTTTTCTTTTCAGTCATCTCAAAGCACTAATATTATGACATGGGTACAAATGTGTATCATAGAAAAGGGTGAAAAAAGACAGCATTTATCACATATTTAAGGAAATATTATGTATTAAAATAAATTTTAAAAACCGAACAACAACAAAACAAACAACCTGACTTCAAAGGGGCAAACTAGATAATTAAACCTCAGCCAAAAATTAAGTTTGCTGTTTATTGGATTTTGGGGGGCTAGGAAGCAAAATGTGCACTGAAGATGGAAGGGAAAGAATTAATTTTTCAGAAAATACACCTCTCAGTCAGGTTTGCCATAAGACTGATTATTTCTTTGATCCTAAAATGTTTGGTTTTTTGGTCATAGTTTCTTACAGGTTAGTGAGCAGATAAGTCTTCTTACTGAACTGACAGATTTTCCAAGGAATTGGGATTTGTTTATCCATTAGTAAGACCGGTGGGGCAGTAGAAATAGTGGGACAGTACTCATGAGGGGGGTCTGGACTCAGCAAAGAGAATTTTGGGCCATCCCAAATGCAAATACCAATCGCCTTGGATCAAGGGAACTCTTCAATGAACTTAAGAATGCCTGATGCTGCTGGGAAGGGATAACTCTAGCAGATGTGACTTCCAGCTAACTCTAGCAGCAAAAGGGTATGTGACAGCAATCCAGAAACTCTGCAAAGGACATTGCACACATGCACAGAAACTGTGCAGATGTGCCACAATCATAGTCCTCAGCACCCACTGAAGCCACTACCCCAGCACATCATAGACCTAACCCACTTGGAGCTCCTGAAGGCAGATGCAGCTCTGCAGCAGGGATACCTGGAGCTTCTCACTAATCTCAGGGCCAGGGATGATGGACTCCCCACCTGCAGGACATGAGCACTGATGAGGGTCTGTGTCATCAAGAAAAGGAGCTGTGGGAAGATGCCAGCACGATGTACAGCAACAGGGATGGTAAGAAAGAGGTTGACTGGATCTTCTTTGAGACTCTGCAGGACATAAGAGTCTGAGCCCAAGCAGCACGGATGGAGGAGCATGCAGAGCCTGTGCCTAATGAGTTGAGAAATAGACTCCTAGGACGGCAAAGACTGGGAGCTCATGACTTCTGTCTCCAGAAGGATGCCTCCTGTTCCACTTGCAGATCTGCAACTGCAGGTTAAGGCCAGTCACCTATAGTAAACCCTTGGGGAGAATAGTGGGTCCGATACTCTATAACATCTCCATTAATGATCTGCACTATGGGACAGACAGCACTGTCAGCGTTTGCGCAGGTGATAGTAGAAAACTGTGTGGAATTGGTTCATAAGTTAGACAGTTGTGCTTCCATTGAGAAGGAGCTCCACAGGCTGGAGAAATAGTTCCACAATGAGAGATGACAAGTCCTGAGGACTAATACCGTGCAGCAGTACAGAATGAAGTCTGACTGTATGGAAAGTAACTATGCAGAAAAGGCCCTGGAGTTCCTGGTGAACAAGTTCAGGATGAAACAGCAATGTGCCCTTGCAGCAAAGGAGCCTTCTGGACTGTGTGAGGAATAGCATCACCAACAGGTTGAAGGAGGTTATCCTTCCCCTCAGTGCTTGTGAAGTCACACCTGGAGTACTGTGTCCAGTTCTGGGCTCCCTAGTACAAGAGAGACAGTGACATACTGGAGCAAGTCCAACAAAGGATGTGAAGATGATTAAATGACAAGACACTTACATATAAGGGGAAGCTGAGACAGGTGAGACTGTTCATTCTGGAACAATGTGTATCAATGCCTGACTGGGGTGGGGGTGGTATAAATGGTATGGAAGACAGGAGGCAAGGGGCATAAATTAAAACACAGGACATTTCATTTAAGTATAAGAAAACCAATCTCTACTGTGAACATGTTTGAACACTGGAACAGATTGCACAGAGAAGTTGTGGTGTCTCTGTGCTTGGATGCGTTCAAAACTTGGCTGGTCATGATTCTGGGTAACTTGCTTTAGATGACCCTGCTTTGAGTAGGGTGTTGAATTAAATGTTCTTCAGAGGTATCTTCCAACCTCAGCCATTCTGTGATTCTGTGATTCTGTGAATCTATCAGATTTAACAGAACTAAAATATCTGTTCTTTTTCAAAATGAGCAAACCAAGAATCCGTGTTCCTTATTTCCATGTTAGCTTTACTGCAAAGTCAATATTCGTGTTACAGCCCATTCAAAATGCTTAATCTCTTTGAGAGAAATAATGCATAGGGTAGCGCAGCTTCTGACTTCACCTGTTCAACAGATATACATACTTAGTTGTGATTAATGTCCCTTGTGAGGTAAACAAAATGAGTTCGGTTAAGAAACATGGATTATGATTGAAATATTTTTCAGCTTTTTTCCTCCTTCTTGCTCATTTTAAAATGTTTTTGGTTACTAATTTCCCCTCTGATTTTAGATGTTGCAAGTTCCAATTTTACAGGAGCAGCTTTTACCCACGACGTATTCAAAACAACCAGAACTGGAGCATTTCAGTCCCTAGAACTCCAGGTTCTCTGTTCCCCAGTGAGAATCTTTGAGATATATAAATTAAAATTAGTTTCAGTGCATTGAATTAATTATTCCATTTATTGGTTATTATCTTGCTTTGTGGTTTTATGTGCCTCTGAACTGTAGATGGAATTAGAAAAGAAGAAAAGAGAATCAACTAATTAATCTTGGGCTTCCAAAAGAGACAAAAATGTTTGTAAGATGGGAAGAAAATAAAGTAAAAACGTGATTAAACAAACAAACAAAAAAACCCACAAAAAACCCCAAACCACAAAAAATCCAAACCAAAAACCTTCAAAGAGCACATAGCTATATGACATATAAATTTAATTCATGTTTATGCACTCAGCATATGTGGGTATATATATGTGTGTATGTGTAGAAATTTAATGTGTTGGCAGAAAACTTTGTGTTTCTATAGCAATCCAAAGATTATGAGTAAAATATTTAATTCAGGAGGTTGCAATTACACTTGCTAAATTATTTCACTGACCTTTTCCCATACATATGTTGGCCACAGTGGATGTATGAGCACTGCCAAAAAACCCTACCACCATTTACCAGTCACAGAAGAAAAAGATGGTTGTTGTAGGTGCTATTCAAAACGGACACCAGGAACAAAATTTTAGAACTGGCATATATTGTGAATTTAAGTCTTAGACTCAAGTAACATATACCATGTGTCTAAAATGAAGTGTGGCAAACAACGATCCAGCAGAGACTTTTGGTTGTTGCTCCATAAAGACTAGCACCAAGCTAGGCATGAGACCCTCTAGTTTGCTGCATGGCACAGCAGCCACAAAAAAAAAAACAAACAAACCCAAAAAACTAAACCTTTGTCAAAAGAAACTATGTTGTATTAATACTGCCGAACTGCATCTTGACCCATGTGTCACATCTGTTAAACCTTAGTATTACCAGGTGTAGGCTGAAGCTGACATGAATTTTGCAATGTGCATTTCATGGTGATGGGCACCATGGACTTATCAGCCTGGGTCTCCACAGTCATAGACATCTCTCTCCATTTCAACAGGGAGGTTATACTGCAGAACAACAAGACATCTTCTTCTCAGACATATGTCTGTACTGGTTCCGCTCTGGGTTACGTATGTAAATCTCTACTTGGTATCACCTGTACAATATGTGCCTTTCTATCAGAATCAAGATACCTATATTGCCATGTTCCCTAAAACACATAGTATATTAGCAGCGTTGCCTCTAGTAAGATGTCTTTCCTTGTATTCACAAACAAAAGGGAGGCAAGAAGGGCTGATATTGATCTCTGGTTAAATTATATTGTTTTATATTGAAAATAAACCAGTGTCTCCAGGTACTTAAAGACACAATGATTTATGCAAAATACTGATAACTGCAATACTATGTATGCATATCACCTAAAAGTGTAATATGTCTGCAGGATTTTACTAACAGGATCACTTTGTGGTTTGAAGCCTTTTTATAATGTTTCTCATTTTGTAGGAGATCTATCGATAAACACTTCTGAAAGTGCTATTATTTTTTGTTGTTGTTGTTGCTGTTGTTAAATAAATTCACATTTTATGGTTATCTGAAAAGGTCTAAGACCCAGCAAAAGTGTGGTCTGGCAAGGCTCAGTGCTCAATTAATAGATACATCCAGAATTTACTATGTCTTAAAATATTCCAAGCCTAATCCTCTGGCAAGTAGGGTATTTAAGCACAAACAAATGGAGATGCATCTAGATGATCTGGCACTTTGGCTATGGTAATTTAGTGAGATGAAATTTAATGAAGACCAAGATAATACTCAGTACAAATATAAATAAGAAAGCTTCTCTACTAAGTCATAAAGGAAGAGATTTAGGAGCATGAAGAGGGTAATTGTAAATAAATCAAATGAACTCCTAGTACAATGCATTTTGAAAAGTTCCAGTCTGAAATTTATATATATATGACACTATTGTAGAGCAGGAGAAATCATTCTTGGGGTTTACTTTGCTATTCTCCTGTAGGCACTTAAGCACAAGAACTAACTGTACTCGTAAGTGTCAATCTGTAAAAAATATTATAGGCATCCACTTCCATTCCAGGAGCGTGTATTTTCTAACGCTAATTTCCACATAGCAATGGAGAGGATTAATAATAAAAAAAAAATACAGAATTGTGTGTTTGGCATATGATACTCAGACTTCAGAAATGTTGTTTTTTGTTTTTTTAACTCTGACAGATTAAACCCAGCATAGCCAGTTTGTGACAGGCTTTAGCTAGAACTTTGAAGTGAATCCACCTGTATATTTTTCTTGAAGTAACCATACTAAAAACATCAGCAGGACTCTGAAAAACTAAAGTGAGGTTACATTTGAATGCAAATTAAATTAGTGTAACTAGGGTAACATTTCCATGTACTGTTAGGGGTGACATAGTCTTCTCTCTTGTGGTCTTCCACTTGAACCCAGACAAGACATAACAAAGAAGCCGTGTTTCTTCCCACTGCTCAAAACCAGATTTTTAAAAAATCAGAACAAGTGAAAACATGCACATTCCATAAGCAGTGGACAAATGAAAAGAAAAGAAAAAAAGTAGTCACATTAGTATATTGACAAGCTAATCTGCGGTCCCAAAGTGCTTTCTGTCAGTAGCACATTTCCCATGTATTAGTTGAGATTGAACGACTACTTCTCTCTGAAGGCTTAAAAACGTAAACCATATTTTCTCCAAATCTCCTATGGTTGGAATGCCATTATTCTTAAAATATTTATTTTTGTGTTATGTGTTGATCCTTAGCAGTAATTTTTCCTCACTTCCTGGGATCAGTAACTCTCCTGACCTAAGTGCAGAGATTTCTAGAGCCTTCTTTTTAGATGCTGTGCCTAGAGGTTTATTTTTCAGTCCAGGTAATAGGAAAAACATGGTCTCTTGCCTGTTTCCTCCAGTAAGATGTTTTTCAGGCAACCTGAAGGTAATTCAGCTGGTCTATGTTACATGCTTATTTCAAAGTGTAATTAAATGCAGTTTGAGAATGCTTATTCTTTTTAAAGACTATCTAGGATAACTATCTCAGGGTTTGACGTCTGAAGCTAGGTGAAATGAATAACAGTCCATGTAACTTAACTTTAGTTCATTGCCTAGTAGCAGTGTAATCAAAAAATCAGCTGTTAAACTACACAGGGAGGAAGATTTTGTTGATGTTTTTGCTTCTTCACCATTTGTCAACTGCCAAACAAGTTTTCCCTTTTCTAACATTTTAATCAGTTTAGACACATTTGCACCTCTTAATGCTTTCATGCATTCTTTTTGACATCTATCAGTGTGGTTTATGGGTCATGATGACACACTCTTAAAGATAAATGTGCTATTACTCTTTATTTTGTGATGATCTAGGTGAATCACTGATGCTGAGACTGTTCAACAGTTATTAGGCCTGAGGAAGTTTGGAGTCGAATAACTAAAAAATACCCCAACACAACAACCTGAAAGTACTTGAAGATGAGTAAGATTATCACTGAAATAGGTACATACTAGAGCTGTGGGCTATGTGTCCGAAATATCCACACTGCAAATGTAACGGAGTAGTTAGCCACCTTTAAAAACAAGGCAAGGGGCTAAGCGATCTATTGTATAGGCAAAGGCGTGGTACTGGTAAGGCAGTGTTACTGGACTGGAATGACCACAGGTGCACTAGCCCCTTGTATTCTGTCAATATTAAAGCCCCCATTCCACAAAATGAAGATCCCTGTCTAGAGTGAAGGACAAGAGCTCTCCTGAACATGTCTGCAGCTGAGGATTCCTGAACAGATATACAACTGCCATTTTCATGCTACTGGAAGCTTTTCCTGTGGGATTTTAGCTCTGACAGAGGGAAGGTCACCTCTACTACTGCCTAGATCTTTAGCAGTCAACCAGGGCTGCTTATAAAGCAAAAGTAGCTCTCTGATATCCCCTTGCGAATTTACTAATCCAGGATATGCTTAATGTTGCATGCATCTGTGCATAGCATGTGCGTACTGCGTGCATTGAAAACATTGAGATCAGACTCAGCAAATGGCTGGATGCCTTTTGAAGGCACATTTTGCAACATGGGACTAGGGCTGGCACACTGTGGGTCAATAAAGAGAGCCTGCCAGTAAGCCTGGACCTTGGGCACTGTCTTTCCCTGACTAGCTCATTGGACATTTCAAACAACTCTTTTGAAGACAGACTTGTCATAGGAGAGGCTTGCTCTATGCTGAGCTGATGGAAACCATCTATATATGCCATACGGAATCAAGGCCCGGGTTTGGCTCCTGACACTCTCTGTTATGTATTATAGACATAAATCTGTCACTTCAAATGTGACTGTGTCCCACTGCATAGCAATCTTCTCTGACAAGGATAAAGTAAACAGAATGAAAAACCTAAGGAATATTTCAGGCCTGCATGCTGGGTAAAGCAGGGTGTCCTCTTCTTTTGTTCTTGTTATCTGCATGGTTTAACCAAAAAGAAAGTCAGGTGCGTTTGCAAAGCACAGCGGAAAGGATCGGCAGCCTGGTCACTGGCAGACAGAGAATCTGGCAGAACTGCAGCTGGAAGACAGACAGAAGCAGAATCTAACAGAGTTAAGGAGAGAGGTAGCAGGCAGAGGCACATGAACAGGGTAACAGTTTCTGAAGCAACAGAGGGCAACGCAGGATGGTAATTACAAGAACTACCAGAACAGTATGTATAATTGCTGCAGCACCTCGGTTTTGAGAACCTTCATTTTTTATCTTGGCAGCAGTGTCTTGCAGGGAAGCTGCAGGGACAAGAAACACCTGACCTGATAGTTCACTTGACCTAGCTTATGTGTCTCTGATACTGATATCTACATTGCAGGCACCTGCATGTCCATTGGTGAACTCTTGCTTTAAAATCAGCTGAGGTGGATGCTGCTCTGAGTAACACATTCCTCAGCTAAAGTACTGCTATCCTTGGCTTTAGATAAACCAGGTTAGTTTATCTTTGATAGACACATCAAACAGCCAATGGTGTATTCCTCTCATCTCACTGGTTGTGGGGTTTTCGGTGGGCCCAAGGACTTCCTTAAAAATGGCACGCTGGACCAGTGTCCCCTTTTTTGCCTGCCTCTTGGCGCTGCTGCGATGTCGCTGCTGCCACTCCAGTCCATGTTGCCCTGCTACTCTGTGAGCTGTCCTGACTGCCGTGACTGCTACCATCTATTGCTTTGTTCTACAGCCCTGCTACTGCTTCAGCATGCGTTCTCCTGCCACCACTTTGCTGGCCCTGTCCTGCAGGTGGACCACCACCACCGCTCCTGGCCCTACCACACCATTAGCTGCCACCACTGAACAGCTTGGTAACATTTACTGCTACATTTCCTTAACCATGGTTTGGGTGCACATACCTCCCACCTTGTTGCACCAGTTCTGATCATTTATCAACTTGTTAATATCTTGTTTTCTGTATATAATATCTTCCTATTGTTAGTAAAACTGTTTTAATTTCCTAAACTCAAGAGAGTTGAGGCCTCACAACATTTTTTTTTTAATCTCTTTTCTTAAGCCTTTCTCCTGGAAAGGGAAGAGGGCTAATTAGAGATCCTGTCCCATGGCCAGTCTTGGCCAACCAGTGTCAGGTGCAAAGGAAAAAATTGGTAAATTTAATCTAATCCAGCTAAGACTGAGGGAAGCCTTACTTAGGTAGAAGCAGCAACATCAGAAAGAGAAGATAAAACAACTGTCAGTATGAGAAGAGGACCTCATTTAAATAAAAGGAGATTATATTCTTGAGCAGCAGACAGATATCTGTTGAAAAGTTGACAATTCTTCCATTAAGAACAGTAGGTTTTATCTTTGCATCTGGCACTGTGCATTACATTTATTTTGACAGAAGCTGAGATATTGGGAGTATGCATGAGATGACAGAATAAAATCCAACATCAAGATGAGTTGTTGAAAGGGAAAGTCATTAACCAAAATGAAATGCATATTACTTACTAAACAAGGTTCAAAGACAAAATGTAATCTGGGAAAATGTAAATGAAATAGGTTATTTTTCTATGGAGTAAAATCATAATTGTCCAAACAAGAAGAAAATCGGTGTGTTGCTAATATTACTGCTGAAGTTTTTTCAACATGTGTGGGTAGGTTTAGCATATAGTCCCATGATGAGGAATGACAGAGTCAGGACAGGAGATAAAAAGCACAATGATGTGTGCAAGGTAGAACTGATTGTGCATGAGATTAATGCTCTCCCTTCCTCCCAGCAGTGTAGTTGAGGGTTAAGTGCAAGCAAACAGACTTTACTCACTTCTAAATTGAGCAGAAGAGAGTTTATGTTTACTGTCTTCTAGGAACACCATACAATTTAGCTAATGTGCTTTTGTTTTCTTTTGTTTTTTTAATGTCTTTAACTTCATGCTACTGCAGGTCCCCCAGGGAAAG
>NW_010420304.1:45512-55995 GCF_000710305.1 Buceros rhinoceros silvestris
GAAAGAGCTTTTCCTAGCAGTGCCTCAAGGAAGAAGTATATTGAGTCTGTGAACCTCTGCAGGAAGTAATTACTTGCAAGGAGCAATTACTGAAGAAAGGCTACCTGCAGTGGTCCTAACTAACACCTGCTTGATAATTCTGTCTGGCCATTAAGGATACTCTACCAAAAGTGGACTGTGAAAATATTATCTTTTTGTTTTTCAATGCTTTTATACAATTCCCTTGAATCCACATAAACCTCTAGTTTTAACAGCATGTAAGCAAGTGAATTCTCTGAAGTTACTGCAATTGACTATCTGAGGAAAGAAGCAGCCCTCAAAAGAAGAGAGTTCTTACCAAATTCTAGGATAGGGGTTTAGTCTATTTCACTAGTAAACAAGCTTGATCACATCAACAGAGTAAGAAAAATGTTCATTTAGACATAGAGGGTTTCTCAGATTACCTAAAACATTTGTTTATATAGACATTCTTATCTGATAAAAAGCCCCAACAGTATTGTCAGTATGTCTACAGTAACTGAACTCTAACAAATTATATTTTCAAGAGGAAGTGGACTTGAATATAAATTAACTTCAATAATAAATTTAAATACTTGTATGTTATTTGAATTCTCATTCATATATGCAAATAGGCAGTAACAGTACTTGTACATGGAATTATTCATTGCCCGAGATGAGAAAGAGTTACAAGAGTGGGTCATACAAAGTGAGCTATATTCATCAAATGAAATGCCAAGGTCCACTGTGCTGGTAAATCCTTCCAGTGCACTTGGATTCGTGGCTCCTCTGATTACTTTCCAAAATCCTTTATGGTCTGTTATGTCAGCAATACACAGATTAAGAGACGTTACTGGCATACACTGACAAGAAGAAATTTAACCTCCTCAAAGATGCATATTATGTAAAATATATAAACCGTTTCCTTTATCTTTTTATGTGATTAATTAAAAACAAATTAGAAGTTGAATTAAAAATATTAATGGAGTATCTTTCTCTAAAGTAATGGTTCACAATTGTAGCAACGCGTACTGATTTTAACAGCTCAAGGCTATTGTAGCTATTTTTGTTTTGGTTTGTTTTTTTAATGAGGATAGTAAAAGAAAAAAAAAAAGGCAACATTGATTGAAAGCAAATACCTCAGAATTTAGACCAGAGCTATCTACTGAACTCTTTCCTCTGTGTAATATTCAATCAGCAGCTATTTAATCTATGCTGGTAAGATACATTTATTTTTGTTATGGACACTACTGTAGCATGAAATTGGAGGAGGATTTCCTTACAGCTGAAATGGATTACAACACTTTTGTAATAAAAAATAGAGTTCCTGCTAGCTGGAAGTTTCTTCATTTTTATTATTATTCAGTACATTCAGGGACAGAATAACAGTGTGTTGCTTTGGTGTGTTTCCACTTCCAGTGTTTTCTTTTGTAGGGCTTGGGCTTAAGCGCAGGGTACGAACACAATCATTGAACTGCAGCTTCATATGTGGAGGGCTAAATTTTGAGAACATTTTAGGGCTAGACTTGTTCTGGCTGAACATGTTGTATGGGAAACAATTCAGCTTTACAGTCAGGTAAAGGCTAGACACTGGTTACACTGTTATGTGAATTTTCTTGCATTTCATTACTCTTCAAGGGAGAGAACAGGGCTGGGGACAGGATTTCCCAGCTGCTGTGTGGTGTGAGGTTTCAGCACAGAGCACTGCAGCAGTCTCCTGAAACCACAAAATCTAAAACTCAGCTTGATCCCCACAGAAAGGAGCAGGCTATTTCACCCCCTGAAGTGGATGGTGATAGCGATGTGCCAGCCCTCCCTCATCTTCTAACGTGATGGGCAGAGTAAGTTGCAGCTGCTGTAACAATTTCCAGGGCTCATTATTTTTCATTTTTTAGGTTCTCTGAGGATTCTGCAAAAGAGAAAATTTGATAAACCCCAAGTGTTCTATACTAACTGGTCAGGAGTTTCAGGAGTAAGATTCACTTGCATTGTAACACAGGGTTTTACTAAATACTGGGATAATGTGCTGTAACCTGCCTAGACTTAAAGTACTATTTAGGACCCACCAGCACCATTGCTCAGTTTTTACAACATTATGATGAGTTCCTAATGCTTGAGTCCCCTGGACTTTTTGATAATCCTAGTATGTTTTCTCTCACTCTCCTTTTTTTTTTTTTTTTAGGTGGTAATGCCTTAAATCATTTGTGTTCTGGAGAAAATCTAGCAAATAAGGACTGAGCATCTCAAAAAACCCAGAAGGCCGCCACTTCCGCGATTCCAAATGTTTATCTGTTTCTTTATAGAACCGCAGAATCATAGATTTGTTGGGTTGGAAGGGACCTTAAAGGGACCTTGTTACAACACCCTTGCCTTAAGCAGGGACACCTTTCACTAGACCAGATTGTTCAAAGCCCCATCCTACCTGGCTTCAAACAATTCCAGGGAGGGAGCATCCACCTCTTCTCAAGGCAACCTGTTCCAGTGCCCCAACACCCTCGCAGTGGAAGACTTTTTCCTTATATCTAATCTAAATCTACCCCCTTCAGTTTAAAGCCATTACCCCTTGTCCTATCAATACACTCCCTGATAAAGAGTCCCTCCCCATCTTTTCTGTAGCTCTCCGTTAGGTACTCTACTGTTCCAGTGCCCCAACACCCTCGCAGTGGAAGACTTTTTCCTTATATCTAATCTAAATCTACCCCCTTCAGTTTAAAGCCATTACCCCTTGTCCTATCACTACACTCCCTGATAAAGAGTCCCTCCCCATCTTTTCTGTAGCTCCCCGTTAGGTACTGGAAGGCATCTATAAGGAACCTCCGGAGCCTTCTCCAGGCTGAACAACCTCAATTCTCTCAGCCTGTCCTCACTGTAGAGATATGCCAGCACTCTGATCATCTTCATGGCCCTCCTCTGGACCCTATCCAACAGGTCCAGGTCTTTCTAATGTTGGGGGCCCCAGAACTGAACACAATACTCCAGATGGGGTCTCATGAGAGCTGAGTAAAAGGGGAGAATCACCTCCCTTGACCTGCTGGGTATGACGAAAAATGCCTGCAAGGTTCAAGAAAACTACTCATTTGAACTTCACTTACAGGTTTATTACACCACTATTGCAGGTTTTCACAGATAAAATGGAAGAATGCACTATTAGTACTTAAAAAAAAAAAAAAGGCAAGAATAAGCTATAATGACCCAAAATGCACAAGAGATATACAGGTACAATAATCACTCACATTCATGAACTTACAACATGCTGAATATTCACTCATCCTTCCAGGTAAGGGTTGCAAATCCCAGAAGAGCGACCTAGGCCAGTTCTGACCAAGGGGGAAGTATCTCCATATAATTCCAATCTTCCTACCCAAAACTCATGGTTTTTATCCCCTGCTGTATATGACATTTGGCAGGCTGTGCCTGAGTGGATTATACTATCCCGAAAGTTTATCTTTGGTGGTGTGATGGCCCTTATCCTTCCTTGAGCAAGATTTCACCTGCACTTGCTTTTGCATTAATTTGGTGATGTCTAATACTGAATAGTGGTTGGATGAGGCTCAGGACATTTTATTTGTTAATGGATTTTAAGTCTTCATTTCCATTCTTAGTAAGATGTAGCATTCAGACAATGTTGGGCTAAACCATTTCCACAGCTACCCCAAAGTCATCTCTGCACAGATAAGACAAAGTGCAAGACGAAGCTGAATCTAATTAACGACTCCCTGCATTTCACCTTTGTTCTCAGAAACCTGTTCAGCCAGTTAGTCCCAAACACTGGCTACACTTCTTTTGATGCAGCCCAGGATGCAATTGTCTTTCTGGGATAAGAGCCCACATTGCTGGTTCATATTCAGCCTTTCATCCACCAGCACCCTGAAGCTTTTCTCCTGAGGGTTGCTCATAATCCATTCTTTGCCCCGCCTGTATCTGTACTTGGCATTGCCTTGCCTCAGGTGCAGGACTTTGCACCTGACCTTGTTGAACTTCATGAGGTTTTCACAGGCTCATCTCTCAAACCTGTCCATATCCTTCTGGATGGCATCCCTTCCCTCCAGCATGCCGGCCACACCACACAGCTTGGTATCATCATCAGATTTGTTGAGGGTGCACTCCATCCCACTGCCCATGTTGTTGACAAAGATATTAAACCGAGCTTGTCCCAATACCAACCCCTGAGGAACGCCACTCAGCACTGGTCTCTACTTGGACATCAAACCCTCACCACAACTTTTTGAGTGTAACCATCCAGACAATTCCTTATCCACGGAGTGGTCCATCTGTAAAATCCACGACTCTCCAATTCAGAGACAAGGATGTCATTCAGGACAGTGTCAAATCATTTGCACAAGTCCAGATAGGTGACATCAGTTGCTCTTCCATTATCCACCAACCCTGTAACACCATCATAGAGGGCCACCAAATTTGTCAGGTATGATTTGCCCTTAGTGAAGCCATGTTGGCTGTTACCAATCACCTTATATTCCATGTGCCTTAGCATAGATTACAGGAGGTTCTGCTTCATGATCTTGCCAGACACAGGTGAGACTGATGGGCCTATAGTTCCTCTGGTCTTCCTTTTTCTCTTTTTAAAAATGGAGGTTATGTTTCCCCTTTTCCAGTCAGTAGGAACTTTGCCAGACTACCATGACTTCTTAAATAGGATGGGTAGTGGCTTAGCCGCATCATCTGCCAGTTTGCTTAGGACCTGAGGATTCATCTCATGTCCCATGGACTTGTGCACTTTCAGTTTCTTTATATGATCTTGAGTCTGATCTTTTCCTACAGTCAGCAGTTCTTCATTCTTCCAGTCCCTGCCTTTGCCTTCTGTGACTTGGGCAACATGGTTGGAGCACTTACCAGTGAAGACTGAGGTGAAAAAGTCATATAGTACCCCAGCCTTCTCCCTCTCCCAGGTTATCAGGTCTCCTGTTAGCTTTCAGAGAGAGCCCTAGCCTTCCTTTTATCACCAAAGTACCTATGGAAGCTTTTCTTGTTGCCCTTGACACCCCCAGCCAGCTTTAATTCTATCAGGGTTTTAGCTTTCCTAACCTTCTCTACTTTTTAGAACAACCCAAAAGACATGAAACTGACTAATGATTTTGACACATTTAGGACTGACAATTATGAATTCCATATATTACCGAGGGAGAAAAGAAGCAGTTTTTTAAAAGTCGAAGAGGTCACCACCTTTCCGTGCCAGAAAGCACTTGCAAAAAGAACATTTCATTTGGTTGTTGGGTTTTTTTCCTTCATCATTCACTATTGTACAGCACTTTTCTTCATTTCTGAATTTCATCTCTCCCAGATGGTTGTTAATTGATAGAAGATGGCTTTCACATTTACCATTATAGCTGAAATAATGGTCTGAAATTCAAAACTTAAATATTAAAACTACACATTAGACAGAAATATCCAAAAGGTTAGAAAATGGAATAATTTGTCACAGGAGAAATAGTTGAATTATCATTACTACTAGAATTCAAGAACAGACTAGATAAACCAGATTATTAGGAGATTATAGTAAAGGGCAAGCACCAGCTGCCCTCTGTTGCTTCTTGTTTTCTCATTTAGTGTGGATAACATATTATGCATAAAAAGAACGATCTGTGATACTCCATAACGCATAGCGTGCTATACTGTGATACTAAAAAAAGTGGACCAGAGCATGTGACAGGCTGAGTAATAAAGTAATATAGATATGCATGCATGTATGTATATAACATATATTATATAATACATAAAACCTATTTAAAAAAAAAAAATCACACCCCACAGCCCTGAGTTTTAACCATGATGGTGCATAATACTACACAGGGCACCACTGCCCCCTCTGGTGTTGCAGTAATCTCCCCACACACGTTCAAACAATTTTATATTAATTTTGTTCACTTCCACAACCTTTATGTTCCAAAGAAGTGCAGGGTGTGAGAGAAAGACAACTTTCAAAGATATACTGCCTGCTACACTTTTAATTAATTTGAAGATTGAAAATAACTACAAGGGAAATATACAGGGGAGGGCAGACGGGAAGTACTAAAGGAGTTTTTACCACTTTATTTATGCAGTTTATTTGAAATCTGCTCTCATAAGAAACACAGAGCTCATTTTGTCAAGGAAAGAAGCTATATAGTCTTGTTTCAGCATATGTCAGTGTAATTAACAGTGCGTTTTCCAGGAAAAACTGAGCAGAATTTTACCATAGTTTCTATATAGTGAAAAGCCTTCCTCCCCAGCTACAACACTGCTCTAATTAAAACGATTGTGACATTTCAGGACTCCTCATTTCTTTATGGATGCTACCTAGATAATATGTCTTAATTTAACATTGATTATTAGTGCTGAATTTGCATTAGCCTTGATTGTGACAGATATTAGACCCCTGCATCACCTTATGTAATAATATGTAACCGAGCACTGCCTCCAGCTTTTCCCAGTTAATAAAATCCAGTTGAAATCCCTCCCTCATTTAGCAATAAATTCTGCCTGTATCGTAAAGCTGAATAATGTGTGTTGGGGAATAAAAGTTGTGCAGGTGATAGCAGGCAGGAGAAGCAGTGCCTGCAGTGTGGACAGGCAGGCAGACGGGAGCCCTGCCCGGGCATGCAGGCAGACTGCTGATGAGGCAGTGCGTGTCTGGGAAACCAAGGTTTTGAAAAAGAAACCTGCAATTGGCCAAGAATCATCCAAGATTTTATGTCACCTGCAGAGAGTACATGACAGCTTTATTAATGCTAAGCATTTCGAGCCTGATTCAGTACCGCATTACTGCAGCTTCGTGCCGAGGTAGCCCCATGCGATGGTAAATCAACAGTCGGCTGAAGAGTGTCCCACTCTCAAACGGCCCAGACCGTGGGGACTGTGCCCTGAACTTTTTAGGGGTTCTTTATTACTGAACACGTCTGGTGGTGAATTTTGGGTAAACACCATCTGGGGCTGACTTACTAGTATTAAGCTAAGATGGGCTTTTAAACTGGAATTAATTATATAGCTTCCCTTCTAGGAAGGTTAAATGATATTTCTTTCTTGAGAGGGACTATATGACTCAGCTTTAAGATTTTTTTTCTCATAAAGGCCATCAGAACTTGTATAAGTGGATATTTTACATTAACTGAGTTCTAGTGCAACCCACAGGTTTATTTACTAGCACTCATTTTGCATATGCACAATTTTATACAGGCACATATGAAAAAGTCTGCATGAAAATTGTTTTTGCATTCGATGACTTGTGTGGACAGAAAGAAGATATCATACAGAAACAGCATCTGTGTCTTCAAATTAAGAATTTGTCACTGCTTTCATTCAAGTTCTTAAGCATGAAAACGTTTTGCAAATGAAAAGAGGACAGATCTGAAGCCCTTTACAAATGCTGGCTTTTTTTTTTCTTTAGAAAACATTCACAACTTAACCCTTGACATCCCAAACTTTTGTAATTTATGCCCCAGATAAAAATAATCACATAATTTCAAGAGGAATTTACACGAAGTAGAAAAAACAAAAAAGCAGCAACAAGAAAAACTATGTAAAACACAGGTTTTTGCAAAGACATGTACATGGATGTACTAGGATCTCTTTCAGCTAGGATACAGTTGATCCATTTGATGACCACGCATAATCACCTTTCTTAACACAGGGCAGCCCAGAAGTTTGTCTTTAAGCAAGTTAATTAAATTGCAACTTATTTATCAAAACTCGTCCCCTATCTTTCAACAATTTAGCTAAAACTGAAGATTCACTGAGCTCTCAGTACTTTTTCTCCTGTATCTAAAAAAAAATACTCAGAATACAGCATAATGAAAGAAGTAAGATCCCTGAGAGGACTATCTCCTGTTGATGATGATTTTTTTCTTTTTTTTTAATTTGAAACTACAGTGGCACAATTGAGTGGAAGTGAAATTCAATGTCAAGCAGGTGCAGGAGGCACCATGAAAAAGTGCGACACTACCTACACACTCCACTTCATACAATTATGCTTGCTTCAACATATCATTCCTATGGCTCTCTATATAATCTTATTTTACTCTAGTTTTTCCCATAGGACTTGTTTTCTCCCTGTACTTGGTATTGTCTATAATTTCCTATGGAATATGTGCCAATGTTGACCTGATTTCCCATGTGAAATTCTCTCAGAAGTTGGTGGGATTTCTCTCCATGTGTCAAGGAAATCACATTAGTCAAAATTTATAAAGAGTCTCTGAAGGTTGGTTCTTCATTGACAGAATTTGATTTCAGCCATCATTCTCTTACTCAAAGAGGAAGAAGAAGCAACTGCACATTACAAGTTCTTTGCCCCACGTCACTATACATTTTGGTGTATATATTTGCATCAGCAAATATAAACAACGTACTTCAGTTAGGATACCAGTAAAAGAATTGCTTTCTTCATTGTGCTTGCTACATTATACATTCTATTTGTCAGGTAACTGCTACTCAAACAATGACAATGCAAAGGGTGGAATTAAACACCTTTACCTGGCTTTGCATAATGCTGTTTTCCAGCTCTTTTTGGCTTTTCCAGATGCAACTCACTCAATTTTTGTGTTTTGCAGCACAGTAACTTGACATTCATCCACAATCAAATGTTAAACATACTTTATATACCTGCTGTATAGTTATACGGTTCACCTAGGTATTGGACGAGAGTGTGTAATAAAGTTAGTACAAATTTGCTAAACACGACATATTTATAGCTCCTAAATTTTCTGGATTCACTTGACAGTAATAGATCTTGCAAGAATATTATCACTCAAGACTTGTATCTTCTTTTTTTCACACGTTATTTTTATAAGATACCAAGAGGAATACAGTCCTCTTACAGTTCTGGACATGGAGCAACCAGAGGACTCTTGAATTATAGTAAGTTAACAAGAACTGACTCTGAAGTGTCAGATCTAGTACTTCTTTCCAAAGTAGCAGTATTTTAAGTATCATTTCTTCCAACACAAACCTAGAACTTGTGGTGTGGAATCTCCTATGGAAAATTTATTGGAGGATTTGTCCACTCTGGGGAATCTCAGGCTTCCAATCCAATGAGAAAACACTCAACAACCGACCATCAAGAAAGAACAAAACCAACCAGGACTATAAACATGGTATTCAACCGGCCACATGTTGCCTCCATGAAATGACATTTTGCTGGTTACTGATGTCAGTGATTCACCTTCAGCACCAGAAAATATTTTAACTTCCTCACCTACTGTGATTGAAACAAATCTATTCACTCCTCATAGTTTGTTCATGCTCCAAAATTTAGCTCTGTTCTGTGTAAGGAAATGAATTAATGGCAGTAAAAAGCCTGTCTACTGTCAAGAGTTGTAATATTTTCTATAGTGAAAGATCTACATATGTCTTCATGTGAAAACAATTTTATAAAGAAAATTTTAGTGACAGTTAATGCTTTGCTAGCGAGATTTTTTACCTGAAAAATAAGTGTTATGAATTATGGGTAAGAACAGTCTGAAATTTGGGGGCAGGAATAAAGGTAGTAATTTGTCCTTGGAGTTCTAATGAACTGTGTACTAAACCTGAATTGCATAATTAACCTTGAATGATAAAAGATTTCTTAACTCTTTAGCTTTCCCTGCCTTAGAACTAATGACTAGCTCCAAAGGGACGTCAGTATTTTTCCTTCCATATTTAATTCACATTTTGTTTCATATTGAAACAACAATTTGGTGTAGAGAAATCAAAATATAAGGTAAAGAGGGATGGGCAGGGGAAACAAAAATGTTCCTTTCTGACAGATTATTAGCAATTAAAAATACAAAAAGATATCACAACAATCTGAGAGTCTGGAGGAAAAGATTTCCCATTCTCATATATAATTTACCTTTGTCATGAATTCTTAACAGACCTGTAAATTGGAAAATCAACATCTGCTCAGTGATAGCAGGTGAAGGACATGCAAACCGGCACCGAACTTCTGTCACCCTTAACGCAAAAAAAAAGTCAGGTCTTACCTTGTTGCTGCTGTAAAGTCATCATGTGGAGAAACTTTTCTATTTCCAAAGCATATTATACACATCCTTTTCAAACATAGTTCCCCCTAGAGTTTTCCTTTTGATATCATCAATATATGAATTAAGGTAAAGCATAAAGGAGAAATGAGAGTATAAAAAGCTAGCTCCCATATGCCTTCCACAACCTTCAAAACATATGAAACTACAGTTGTAACATAAAGTACCCATTGATCCTTCATAGATATTTCTGTAGAAATTAGCTACTACCCCAAGATGCTAGTTCTGAATAGACATCTTTGATAAGGCTGTCTTCTGCCCCATATGGAAGATGCTTTGAAAGGAATCTTGCTCTAGATGCAAGACAGCAAAACTCAGACACTGTATAGAAGAAGCTAATGTACGGTGAGCATTAAAGGGCAAATTACCATCCACTCAACAGATCTGTGCAGAATTTCTCCCAGTGGTTTTCATGGAGACACACATTAGTTAACAATCACAATTTAGCCCTGTTTGATCATTAGCAGAAGCAAGAAAGA